>NC_060909.1:13321291-13548791 GCF_014805685.1 Silurus meridionalis
ATAGCTTTATGTAACAAAAGAGAACACAGTTTAGGTTTGAAATGTGTAACAGATATGAAGATGTATACATCTGTATAAAAACATGACAGCTTACAGGTAGTTTGGTGGTACATTGGTGCTGCCTCACTGTGTTCTCCTGAGGTTACCTGTTCTCCTCCTCTATATGTGTTTTCTCTGGGTTCTCTTGTTTCCTTCCACCTCCCAAAACATTCCAATAGTCAGTAATATGTGTGTGTGTGTGTGTGGATGTGTGTGTGTGTGTTTGATTTCCTTCAGCTGACTGACATTTAATTTCAGTTTAAAAAGTCAGTTCCTTATCCATTGTGACTGAAAATGGATGACAACTAAAGTTTTTTTTGGATTGACATAATATTGCTTGTATTTGTACAGCTATTACAATTTTTCATGTTCCACTTGAAAGTCAAGTCAAAAACCCACACATTTGGTCAAGTTTTAGCATAATTCAGTTGTAATAAGGTCAGGTCTAGTTCATACACCAACAAGCATAGCTGCCAAACGCACAAAAACACTAAAGTGGCCTATAGTTCTTTGCTGACCAACATAACAATTGTGTTATTGCTGCATTTGACTGATCTTAGAAACAGGAAGTTAAAGCTCAGAGCTCCCAATGTACTACTACTAGACTTCCATGTACTATTAAAAAAGCATGGGTGTCTCCATGTTCACCTACTGGTAGCTGCAATCTATCAAGCAAACTGTGAAATATAGTCAGTGTAATAAATTGAAACATAAGCACGTCTGTATGCAGATTAGTCTAAAGATAATACACATACATACAGTATAAATTATTTACAGGTGAGACCTGTTTAATTCAATTCAATTAAATTCATTTTCATTTGTATAGCGCTTTTAACAATGAACATTGTCTCAAAGCAGCTTTACACATATAATGTGGTGATTAAAAGTGAATATGTTCTTTATAAGTAAGTTTGTCCCTGATTAGCAAGCCGGTGGCGACTGTGACAAGAAAAACTCCCCAAGATGGCATAAGGAAGAAAACTTGAGAGGAACCAGACTCAAGAGGGAACCCAACCTCATCTGGGTTGCACCGAATGTCAATTTATTGCAGATATTTGATGTTGCGGGGTACAGTGATGATGATCAGAAGCGAAAAGTAGTCCTGAGTCTATCTAGCAGACTGTTGAGATTAACTACAGTCTAATCCTCCTCAAAGCTTCTGTTCTTACTCCGGAATTTCATGGAACCACGCAAGGTGTTGATGAGAAACCATTCCAAGCTGCACAGAGTGGCCTCCAGTCGAAGGAAACACTATCCAGAGGCAGGCCTGGACGAAGTGGGAAGATCCACTGAGCCTGGAGCATGTTTAGCTCGACAAAGAGAGAGAGAGAGAGAGAGAGAGGGGTGACAGGAAGAGAAAGATATGGATTATTAAGTGTCTTTATTGTTGTATGAAAGTTAATATCACTGTGCAGTTTGGACCCCGGCAAGACTCGCTATGGCAGCATAACTAAAGGGAGAACCAGAAGGTAACACCAACATGGGGGATTTTTTGGGATAAGACACGACCCACCACACCACCATTTACAGCTTTGAGAGCAGCCATTTTAATTTAGACATAAATATATGACACAAGGCATGATAATAGTAAAATGGATAAAGTGGATTTTATTCTTAAAATCTGGTAATCCACATTAAGGCCATGGTTGTATAAAAATATTTTGCAAGGTTTGGAAAAAAGGTGTTGTATGAATAATTTATTTATTATAAAACAAACCTATCGTAAACTAATTAATGACCATACATGTTTAAAAAAACACAACACAGACTTATAATGGACTTACAAAAATGCAAAGTTTAATAAAGTAATGACAAAGTTTGTAAAGCTGTAAAATCACCTGCGTTTGCAAACCATTCAGATACAGTTGGATGGAAAACAGTATGGTAGCTGATGTTTCAGGGGTCACAGGACATGCATCATCATGCCTCACTTAACAGTGTTTCACACATATACCTGTGTGTTTTAAGGGTTTTCCTCCATCTATAATAGTCTGTTTACCAAATGCCAGTGTGAAATACGCAGCAGCTGACTTTTAATTATTATAAAACAGGTGGATGGAAATCATAACAGGCAAGCGAGCAAGATGACAGCAGCAAGACTCAATTCTGGATCTAATCAAAACTGAACACTCATCTGACTTTCATTTGGCTGGATGAATTGAATCATTCTTGGATTTTTTTTTTTTTTTGCATATCCATTTTAGTCTTGTTACTGAGAAATTGACATGAAATTGGTCTTGGAGAAGCAGACTATTGAAGCTCAGTAGTGGAGGTGAGTCAGGTACAGCTCAGTCAGCAGGAAGCTTCGGATTTTCTCTAACCATTTTTTTCTGTCCGTGTTTCTCAGCTCCTTGTCCACCCAGGAAGCTGTACATCCTAATAAAACCTGAAAACTCTAGTGCAGAATGAGCAGCTAGACAACTTTTTGGCCCACCTCTCAGGTTTTGAACTCGAACCCGTCACCTCTCGCTCTCCTGCGATCCTCAGCATCTGGCCTTTTCTCTGCAGGGAGCCTGGCACCGCTTCATTCGCCTGCCACCGTATCAATTTATATCATATTACCTTCCTCTCAGAAGCACCAGGTGCTCGATTAGGACAGCGGCCGAGGGCCAACAGCGACACTGAGACGTTCAATATATCATTCTCCATTAGGAGCCTGCTGGGTTTCCCTTCCCTCCAACGCCACGCTCACTGCCTTCCTACTGATGAAACAAGGTTTTTAAAAAAAAGGAAAGAGAGAGAGAGGGTATAAGCTAAAATTACATACTAACTTCCTTACAATTTAACCTGGTTTGTAATTTTCCCATTTTGTGTCTTTGTTCTCTTTATTAATTTCTGTATTGTTTTGTGAGTAGTTACTTTATTTTATTTAGTGGTATTTACATAATTTAATAAATGAATAAGATTTAACAAATGTTTTTATATTTAATTACATAATTGTATTATTATAATAATACAATTATGTTGTATTAATAATACAACATAATTGTATTATTACTATGTGTAATTTCTAAATTATTATTATACAATTTTATATATATATATATATATATATATATATATATATATATATATATATATATATATATATATATATAATGTATGTTAAAAATAAAATTATATAATTACATTATTTTCAACATTGTACATTAATACTAACACTAAATATATATTTTGAATAATCAAAAATATAATCCATAGTCTGAGTTGGTTAAAATGTTTTTGTTTAATACATAATTGCATTAAACAAAAACATTTTAACCAACTCAGACTATGGATTATATTTTTGATTATTCAAAATATCCCCCTTTTACTTTGATGACAGCTTTGCACACACTTTTAGCAATATCTCAGTCAGCCTCATGAGGTAGTCACCTGGAATGGTTTTCCAACAATCTTGAGGAGTTCCCAGAGGTGCTGAGTGCTTGTTGGCTGCTTTCCTCGCTTTCCCATCTAACTCATCCCAAACCATCTCAACTGGATTTAGATTGGGTGATTGTGGAGGCCAGGTTATCCGATACACTCCATCACTCTTCTTCTTAATCAACTGGCTCTTACATAACCTAGATGTGTGTTTGGGGTCATCGGCCAGTGGAACAACAATTGATGGTACCAATATGTGCAAACCAGATGGAATAGCATGTTGCTGCAAAATGCTGTGGCAGCCATGCTGGTTAGTGTCCCTAAATTTTGACTGTCACCAACAGTGTGACCAGCAAAGCATACTCACACCTTTACACATCATGCTTCATAGTGGAACAAAACATTTAACTGTTTATTGACCCTCTGTATTCCTAACAAAGGCATGGCAGTTAGAACCAACAATATAAAATGTTTACTTACACCAGACCAAAGGACAGTTTTTCACTGATCTAATGTCCATTCCTTGTGTTTTCCTGCCTAAGTAAGTCTCTTCTGCTTGTTGCTCTTCTGAAGTAATGCTTTCTTTGCTGCAATTTGACCATTAAGGCCGACTCATGCAGGCTCTGAATAGTGGACGTTAAAACATCTGCCACTTAAACTCAGAGAAGCATTTATATTTTATATTATATACAGATATTTTCTGACACTTTCTAGACCGTGTTACTAAATTTTGAATAAACACAGCTTACAAAGGCTTTCGTTGTTCAATTTGTTCTTTAGTTTCCCAGTCTTTTCTCAGTTCATTTTTTTTTAATTCTTCAATAAAAGCAAGGCCCTATCTAAAAGTAAACACTGACCACAATAACTCTCTACATGTGAGCTCAGTGTGGGTCATAGCCCATGGGCCAATAAACCCCTACTGCCATGCAGCTAAAATAAATAACAGAGTGACGTGTTAATAAAAGTGATTGATATAAAGAGAGATGTTTAAAGAAATAGTGTGTGTTCATATGAGACCCCCATGCTCTCCAGTAAACAGCATCAAAGCACTTATTGTCCTCTGGACATCGTCTGGGGAGATTTACCCTTTATATACGTGGCTTCCTGTTTCCTGCACCATCAGGAAGTGAACCTAAACCGCAACGCTGAGCTTTAAATATTATATGTTATACATTTCTCCCTCATCACGACCCCGAGTGTAATAGTTCCTGGCAGCACAGGATTGTTCACCAGCTCCCTAATCGAGCTCAGCTGCCAGTGTTTCCTGAAAACTTCTGCTCTGAATGTTTTTCCTGTAGGAACTTGTCCAAATAAAACTTTAAAAGTGGCCTTCTGGGAGGAGAGGGAGGCCTGGGAAAGGCCAAACGCCATCGCCTTCATCTGTTATTCTACACTTTTCACTCTCCCGTGAAGTGAAACCCTCAAAAATGTGAGTGAAGCTGAAAACAGAGATAGCAGGACAACAGTGACAATATTAAAATATACACTTCTGAAAAAACATCTCATTTCACTTTGTTGCCCTAAATGGACATATTGCAGTGGAAGTTCTGTTTAAAATAAATATTTAAAAAGAAATTGCTCAGCATGGCTTCCTGTCTGACATTAAATACCAAATAAACATTCCAAAACCAGTGTGAGGATTAAGATGGATTTAGATATTGTTTAACTCCTTAAAATCCTGATAATTTCAGATTAACATTTTTTATCTAATTCCATTTTTTAATTGCATCTTTCAACACAACCCCTTTTAATGTGAAAATGTGTAACATGCAGCAACCAAAAATAAATTAGACACATTTGTGTGCTAACATATATTTACACTCAGCATGGTCAGGAGATTTTCTAGAAGAGCAGCTCTGAAAGTCTGATCACAGCCAGCCAGACTGTTAGATTGTGAACACTAAATTACACACACACACACACACACACACACACACACACACACACACAAACACAATATAAACACATTGTATATATACAGTATATATACAATATGAGATACATTTATTATATATCGTATATACAGTATATAAAATATGATCTAGGATATGCTGAGAATTGTGAATTACATACAGTTGTAATTATACAGAAATAATAGACAATGTTTAGGGTGGAGCTGAACTTATTAATGATTACTGGCTGTAAAATAATTTGAGCATTAGTGAGCCATCAGTTTCCTAACATTGCAGTGTAGAGTTCAGTAGGGTGATGGTTATTGGAACAAAGCTACCCTGGAACCTGGTTATGGTAAATGTTCTATACCTCCGTTTGGATGGAATTAGGTTCAACACTTTGTCACTTGGTTGTGAGGAGTCCCTGATTATGTTGTGTGCTCTGCCTAGAAATCTACTGTGGTGAAGGTGCTCAGTGTTGTATTGGCCATTTTTAACCACCCTTTGCATGGCTTTCTGTTTACACACTGTGGAGCTCCCATACCACACTGTGATGGGGCTGGTTAGGATGCTTTCAATGACACAATTAAAAGCTTAAGTCTCCTCAAGAAGATTTTGATGTAAAATTTATGGAAGGAGTCTTCAGTGTCAGTTTAGTAACAGTCAGATGTATAGCTGAACCTTTATGCTTTCAGTCATCTCAAGGACAGAAGAATGCACACTTCTTTTGTTTCCTTGGCAACACGGATATCTGCGTTAAATGGTTTTCATTGTAACTGGCAGAGACAGAAAAAAGTCCTAAAAACAGTTTATAGCTCCAGTATCATAAACGACAAGAGAAGCTAACTTGTATGTCACACGTGTATGTATTTATGTAATCTTTTATTATTGTATTTTGTATTATTTATGTATCATAAATAAATAAATCCATACAAAATCTAATTGTTTGATTAGTTGTTGTAGTGTAAGAGGAATAAAACTCTTATAGGAAAATAATAATCTCAGAGACAGGAATTGTAGCTCACTATTTGCAGCTACTGCACTATGTAAATGAGACAAAGTGTGTGTGTGTGTGTGTGTGTGTGTGTGTGTGTGTGTGTGTGTGTGTGTGTGTGTGTGTGACTTTGTCCATTCTTCAGTGTCCTCTGTAATGCTAGACTAATTCTTATACACACTATTTCAGGATTAATTTACACTCATTAACACCCAAGCACATGAGTGAACATGTCAATTTTGTTCACACACACATATATTAGCTTTCATTTATATATTTACAATATGTGCAACAATAAAATTAACATTATGCAAAAAAAAAAAAAAAACAGGTTGTATTCAAATAAGTAGATATTGTATTTATTGTTTCTCCTACACTCTTCTCCGTTTGTGTGGAAGAATGCACATTTTTGTGAAAAATTCTCAATTGTTTTTAGTTGCTCCAGTCTGTTTCAGGCTTTGAGTGAAATGTGAAGTAAAAATAATTCTAAGACACACAAACAAACACACACACCCAAAATCTGGGTTTTATATATCCCGCTTCACGTTCAGTCCACATTTGCTGTAATAATAATCTCCACTCTTCTGGAAAGATGTTCCAGTAGATTTTGAAGTGTGATTATGAAGATTTGTGCTCAATAAGCCTAAGGGTATTGGTAAAATCAGGCACTGATGTAGGGTGAGGAGGCCTGGGGTGCAGTTAGCATTCCAATTCATCCCTAAGGCATAGGTCAGTGCTCTTTTGCAGGCATCTTCCACTTCAACCGATGTAAACCATATCTTCATGGAACTTGTTTTGTGCACAGGGGCATTGTCATGCAGAATAATGTCAGGTTCTGGTTTCCTAGTTAAAGTGAAGAGAAAATGTAATGCTACATCTAAAGACATCCTATACAATCATGCGCCTCTATAGGATAGGACATACAATTGTGTGTCTCTATAGGATAGGATATACAATCATGTGCCTCTAAAAGTAACAGATTGGAAAGAACCACATTTCGCTGGAAAGGGCAGGTGTCCCAATACTTTTGTCGATATACTGTGTATATACTGTATTTAGACTTTTTCAAATTTTTTTTGTTTTATTATTTCTTCAATTTTTATGTATTTTAGTATAATTAATAACTTTATCAATTTTTGTTAGACATTTTGTCTTCTTTTTTAATGTATTTTAGTATAATTAATAGCTATCAATTTTTGTTAGACATTTTGTCTCCTTTTAAAATGTATAAATAATAATAATAATAATAATAATAATAATAATAATAATAATAATAATAACAATAATAATAAACCGTAGCTTTTAAACTTAAATATTAATCCTTAATTTTTTCACTCCCATTTGTCAGCAGGATATTGTAAGTGACTAAATCATTGTCATGCTTTGTTTTTATCAGAATTTGATCAGTTTTTAATGAGTAAATGAAAGATAGGAAACTAAAATGGCGGATGTAATTTAAAGAGCCATTCCCGAAGGCGATGAGACACAACATGACTCCGAGTGTGACTATTTTCATCTTCTTTATGTTGTAATGTGAAGAAACCTCGCTTCCACACCATGGTCTGGTTTAATGGCTCGTCTAAAGCATGGCATCTTAATTGCAATGTGATTGTCTCGCCATCTTGGCTTGTAAAGAAGCCGCTCGTGTCCTTCAGGCTCTTAAAGGCAAGAGGAGTTTAAATTAGCATTAGCACGCCGCCCATAAAGAGCCCTCATTTTCATTTGATATGCAGCCGAGCGCCGCTGCTGAATGTATAATTAGTGCCGAGCGAGCGTTGGAGTCTGAATCCCGGCCGGCCTGTAATCTCAAACAATGTGAACGGCTCACAGTGTGAGAGAGGATCGTCTGAGAGATGGAGCGGAGGAGGAAAATAAAGATGGATTTCAGAAAAGAGAATTTTCTCTGTGCACCCGAAACACTGCAATGGCTTTGCTTATACAAACACATTCTAGTGAATGCTTATAAGCATGTATAGAAATAGTAATGGTCTCTGTTGGTTCCTGTGTGTCTCTACTGATATTTTGTGACCTTATATTGATGGCATGTTATGATTCCTTATATTTTCCAGTAGTTACAAATGTGATCTACTAGTTGCAAAAGTGTGCTACTGGTTCCTAATGGTATCCAGTAATCTATTATTGCAACTTGTAAATCACATTTTTGGACACTAATAGGGACAATTAGGAGATCATAAGCATCTAAAATCCACTCTGATTCTACTATTTAGCTGTTGGTTTTAAAATAATGATTAATGATAAACACAGACCTAATACAAAATAGAAATCATTTGGTAATGGTTTTAATAGTTGATGGTTTACAGTGTAGTTTATATTGTAAACCATTAAAACCATTAGTATTGGGAAAATTTCCGGTTTGTCAACGCTCTAAATCATGTGTGTAATCAGTCCAATGAAAAGGGCGGCATCACTGGCGGGGTGATGTCACGACAAGGCAGCTATAAAAAAACGCATGGAGTGAAACCGGCGTTAGCTTCTGAAAAGGGAAAGACACGCTGAAGAAATACAGGCATTGTGGCATGGAGAGGCAGCATCTTATTCCCTCTGGGAACCATGGTTACATACACAACCTGGGGACGTTCCCCTTCAGGAACTTGAGCTGCATTAACAACATCCAAGCATCCACAATCCACCTGATGAGTGTCTGCTTGTTCTTTTCCCAACTTCCTCCACAGTTCCATTCTGTGGATGTACAAGCACTGGACACAGTCGGTTTAGCTTCCCCTGGTCTGGGGCCTGAAAGGGAGGAATAAAGAATGCCAGGATATACTGTATATGAATATCCTGGTCTAGGGTAGATGTAGGCTCTGGCCATGCCTGGGGTAAACTCCGGGAAAGAAGGGGCAACAGAGAGGGCCTGAAGGTGCCTATTCTCTTGAGAGAGGAGATGGCCAAAAGGAACACAGTCTTGACTGTAAGGAACCTCAAAAGCACCTTTCAGTACAGAGCTGACCGGGCAGTTAACTGGATTTAAGTGGTGTTTTTCACACCAAACCTTGAACAGATGCCACATCGTGGTGTACGACCTCTTTGTGGAGGGAGCTCTGGATTGGAGAATGGTTTCTACCACCTCGATGGAGAGACCCCACAGAGGCCAAAGCCACAGCCACAGCTTTCACAACTGTGCCCCCTGCCTGAAATAGAAGATCCCCTTCTGAGAGGAATCTTCCAGGGATGGCCCAACCACCGTAGGGCCTCCAGAAGGAGATGGACTCTATCTTGGCAAACTCTCTCCAAAACTACCGGAAGCAGGGTGACAGGGGTAAGGTGTACAGGTGTAGAGCCTTAGATGGGCTGGGAGTGTCATGGAGAACCAGAGGGGACAGTGCAATGTCTCTCGAGTTGCAAACAGGTACACTTGTGCTCTGTAAAATATCCCCCAAATTTGTTCCACCACCTCGAGGTGGAGACGCCATTCCCAAGGCATTGGCCCTAGTCTCAAGAGGGGGTGTCTGCTCCCTCGTTTAAGTGGCCTAGTATATATGCTGATCTCAAGTAGAGCAGCTTCCCCTGGGCCCACAGGAGGATCTGACATGCCAGCTTGTACAGGAGGCAAGTTTGCAGACCCCCCTGGTGGTTGATGTAGGAAACCACTGAAGTGTAGTTTGTACTGACCAACAAATGGTGGCCCTTGAGGTCTGGAAGGAAATGCTTCAATGTTTTAAGCATGGCCAGCATCTCTGGGCAATTGATATGCCATGTCTAATGGGTCTGATGGGACGATTCATGACCACTCCACAGCACATAAGGGATGCATCTGTCGTTAGCTTTACGTGATGACCAGGAAATCCCAGCAAGGGGCCCAGGTTCTCTCCACACATTTAAGGCACATAAGGCTAGCCGTATGACCTTTATCGTATGGAGTGAATTGCACCTTCGAGAGAACCATCAGGCCCTGTGCCACTTCTGTGCAGAAGGCCAAGTGGAATCACATTGGCCGCCATCAGACCCTTTCTTGATGGCTGTTAGGATGGATTTAACACAAGCGGGTGATAACAACCAACCAATCATCAATATAATTTAGAATGTGGATGCCCCGAAGTCTCAGCAGGGTCAGTCCCGCATCCACACACTTTATGAAGGTGCGAGGTGAGAGGGCAAGACCAAAACGGAAGGACCCGTTATTGGTAAGCTGAAAAGTAAATCTCAGCCCTAAAAGCAAACCTCAGGAACTTCCTGTGAGATGAAAGTATGGATACATTAAAGTATGCATTCTTCAGATCTACTGTAACAAACTGTGTAGGAAACTTTCTTGAGAGACTGCATTACTGTGTAAGTGTGAGGTACACAGTGCTCATTTTTTTCTTATTAACACCTAAAACCTGTCAAGAAATTTACGTTCAGCTTTTGATACAATTATACATTTTTAAAGGTTCTTAAATAGTTCACTGGATAACTAAGGTGTTCCTAGCCTTCAAAATGGGTTTATATACAGTATTTACATTTTCTTTTAGAAATTAGGAAACTATATTGTTTCTCCAGGTTTAGTACTATTAACTGTTTTGTGTGCATTCATGCTCTAGTTGTGTTTTGAGTCTTTACTGTTATGCCATGAAATCACCTCCATGCTGTGAGATCTTATAGAATTTTTTTTGTTACACTCATATTGGTCCGCTGAAAGTCAACATGGACTCTTTGGTGTCTCTGCTTGTCATGGCAGTGACAATAAAAGTTTCAGCTCACCAAACAGTAAATGCAGAGCAAAAATATGATTTTCCATCCTCTTTATTTCATTAATGTAAAACCCCATCACTGCTATACTGCAAGATAGAGAAGTGTGATGAAGAAGTATAATGAAGAAGCTAGATAAGGGCTTGAGATAAAGAGGTGAAGAAGCCTGATGATGTGGAAAAGATGAATAAGATGGCGTAGTTACACACCTGAGTGCTTTTCTGTCCATTTGTAAGTGAAAAGAGGAAATGAAGGGTTAGAGGAAATCACACACACTCTCTTTCTCTCTCTCTCTCTCTCTCTCTCTCTCTCTCTCACACACACACACACACACACACACACACACACCATCTGCATGACAAAACACAGGCCTGATAAACAATCTGCTCACCCTGTCTCAGGCTGCTGTGTTCCAACAAGATGCCAAGAAAAAAATGAACATCAGGTCATCTCTTAGATCCTGACAGTAAAGAGTCGGAGTGATGACGAGGAGGTGGAATAATACTGTGTGCTCACTCTGCTCAGCCCACTCTATTTAACAGTGCTGTTGTGTTCCATACTGTGATTGGTTAGAAGATATTTGCTAATCTTCTATTACAGCATAACCACCATGTTTTTTCAATAAGCAGGAAATTTTTATTCAACATTTATTGAATTATTACAGTGGAGGAGTCACCAGTATCTCTAGTGTTTTTTATTAATTTCAGGACAGAAGATAAAGAGAGGACGGGAACGGGAGCAACTGTTTAGAGATGCTATAGCATAAGTGACACCAGGAACTTCTCTAGGTTACGACCGTAACCCTAGTTCCCCAAGGGAACGAGACGCTGCGTCTCCGTGCCGCACTCCCTGCATCCCTGCGGCGCTTACCTTCTCTCGCAGGAGCTAGCGTCTGGTCCATCTCGCAGCTATTTGTAGCTTCCTGTTTACGCGGCGTCGCCCGCTGATGACGTCACGTTCCAAACGCCTATTGGTCAGATTACACACGTGGTTCAGAGCACGGTCACGCAGGGGCGTTTCGACGCAGCTCGAGTTCCTGAAGGAGAACTAACTGATTTCACTGTTGTTCCATAACATGTACATGCAATAAATTGATGTAATAATTATGCATTGTATTATTAAAAGAAAAGGGCAGCTTTGCTAAATTGCTGAGGAAAATTAAGCAAACAGTAAGCAAAATCTTATGGTATATGTTATGGCACATGCTTCACAAAACCATAATAAAAGAAAAATCCTGTGAATTGTTTCTATCAAGCATTTAATCTAAATGTGGTGTTTTCCCACTGCTTTATCCCCCTGTTTTTTATTTGTGTACATCCTGTTGTAGTTTTTTAAAAGATAAAGCCATTGCATGTTCACACATGACTGAGCCTGTCACATTACTGTATTTTCTCTGCAGCGCTGACCTGCGTGTGACCTTCGGCACCTTCGGTGGAGGTTGAGGCAACCCTCAGACAAGATGCCAGTGATGGAAAAAATGGAGAGACCGATTAAGGCATGCTGCTTAGCTAAAAATTGAAAATTTTCTTGTTTATCCATCTTTCAATCCATCAATCCATACAAAAGCATCTCTTCATCTATGCTTTCAAAATCTTCTCAGCCCTTTCCATATCTGAAGTGTTTTAGATAAGGTTGATAATGATGAAGATGAGTGTCATATTGATGATTAAGGTATGAGTTTGGCACACAGGTGACGTATATTAAAAAACCCAGAGCTCACTTTCTAATTTCCTTTTTGTGGTGAATTAATAATAATTTCTCCTCAGGTGCCATTCAGAGCGGCGACTGGACCAATTCCATCTCCGGCTGCTAAAATTAATCGGACGTCTCCCTAAGAAAGTAAATAAGACGTGCCTTCAGTATAATGGCTACAGAGGGATGGAGGACAAGATGATAAATGAATGGAAGTGGCTTGATGAACGGGTCTTTTTTATTATCCATAACAAGGCAGGAACAGCATCAATAATGGAGAGGATCAGATATCACCCAGAGATAAAAAGAGAAAGAGAGAGAGAGAGAGAGAGAGAGAGAGAGAGAGAGAGAGAGAGAGAGAAAGAAAGAGTCTAGTGTGTAGTTCTTTGGTAAAATAAAGTTTGGTTATTCTATACATATGTAGATCTTTGTAGATATAAATGGGTGTCATTGGGTTGGAGATAAAAATGAATAGATGATAGGAAATGGTTCTTGTGGAAATGAGGAGACAATGATGAGCTTCATTTTCTGATATGTACTATACAGTTTGGCTCCTTTTCGTTGTGTGCCACGAAGAGCTGTAAAGAAAAACTTCTCTAGGTTACGTATGTAACCCTAGTTCCCTGACAGAAGGAGACACTGCATTGAAACACTTTGGGAATGCGTCAGAGTGTTTATGCTCTGAAATAATGTGTGTAATCAGTCAAAAATTGGATGCTGGACGTCACCAGTGAGGTGATGTCACAACCAGGAGTATAAAACATGAATGGGGGCAGCGGCAGCTTCTGTAAGGGAGTATGAAGCTCTGCAGGGATGTCGGAGGTGTGGCATAGAGACAAAACATCTTGTTGCCTTAGGGAACTAGGGTTACATACATAGAGATGTTCCCTTTCAGGAACTCGAGCTGCGTCAAACCGCTTTGGTCTAGATTATAGAACCGCACAAAGGTCAGCTGGGTGGACCAACCCACAGCGTTATATATGTCCAGGGGACCAAAATTTTGAGGCAGTCACACTCCTGGTAAAGTGAGCTCTGACCCCGAAGGGAGCGGGGAGACCAGAGGACACATAAGATGGAATAGAATCAACAATCCACCTGCTCAGAGTCTGCTTATTAGCAGGGATGCCTCTCTTGGGAGGGGCGTAGCAGAAGGGCAGCTGATCTGTCCTTTTTCGAAGACCCTTCCTATGGACGTAGGTGTCCAGTGTGCACTTTCTCCTGGTCTGGGGCCTGGAACAGAGGAGGATAGAATGCCTGTAATCTTACGGGTTGTGGGACGACTGAGGGCACCTTGGGGATGTAACCCGTACGGGGGTACAAAAAGGTACTGGCCATACCCAGGGTAAACTCCAGAAAGGAGGGGGCCACATAAAGGGCCTGCAGGTCCCCTACCCTCTTGATGGAGCAAATGGCCAACAAGAACGCAGTCTTGATTGAAAGGTGCCACCAAGATGCCTCGGCTAAAGGCTCAAATGGAGCCAACCCCTTGGTGATTCTTCCATATAGGGGGCTCGAGGAGAGCTACCAGGTCCGTGAACCATGGTTTGCTCGGCCACCTTGGAGCTACCAGGATGAGATGGACTTCATCCCGGCAAACTCTCTCTAGGACTACTGGAAGCAGAGGGACGGGGGTAAAGACATACAGACGCTGCCTCGGCCATGCCTGAGCCATGGCATCCAGCCCCAGCAGGGCTGTAGGAGTAAGGGACAACCAGAGGGACAGTGCCACGTCACTCGAGACGTGAACAGGTCCATCTGAGCTCTTCCGAATTTCTCCCAAACCTGCTCCACCACATCGGGTGGAGCCGCCATTCCTCTGGTCTCAACCCCTGCCTCGACAGGGTGTCTGCTGCCTTGTTCAACTGGCTCAGGATGTAAACTGCTCTCAAAGAGAAGAGTTTCCCTTGGGCCCAAAGGAGGATCTGGTGTGCCAGCCTCCACAGGGGGTGTGAACGCAGACCTCCTTGATGGTTGATGTAGGAGACCACCACAGAATTGTCTGTACTGACCAACATGTGGTGACCTCTAAGGTCTGCGAGGAACTGCTTCAGTGCTAGAAGCACTGTGCTCACTGTGCTTCAGTGCTCATGATTGCTTCCCACCCCGTGAGGGACGCATCCGTTGTTAGTGTTAAGTGATGACTGGGGACTCCCAGCACAGGGCCTAGAGATAGGAACTGGGGATCTCTCCAAACATTTAAGGCACATAGGCATTGCCGCACCACCTTGATCGTGCGGAGGGGGTTGCCCCTCCATGAGAACCCACGGGTCCTGAGCCACCACCTTTTTCAGCCCCATCACCCCCAGTTCTACTGTGTATTCCCACATTATGGGCCGGAAAGAACATGGTTATGATGCGATACCTTGGGTTGAAGAGACACTTGCCACCTATCTCTCTCCCGGAAATGCCTCCTTCCTTAAGTCACCCATTGCACATTGCACATTAACCCCCTACGCAATACATCAGCACTCGTGGGTAGAGCCAATGCTTTGGCAGGTCAAGGGGCTGCATCCCTGCACACCATGGTGGTGTTGCAGGCATACCAGGCTGACCTGCTGCATAAGTTGGATGTGGGAGGTGCCCTGGGCAGCCATTTTGATGAGCTTCGCCGTACGGTGGATCTGACTTTCAGAGCCACTAAAGAGACCGCTAGGGCCACTGGCTGGCCTATGGCCACCCTGGTGTCCACAAAAAACACCTGTGGCTCACTCTGTCAGAGATGTCTGATAGAGACAGGGCAATACTGCTAGACGCCCCGCTGACCCCTTTTGGCCTCTTTTGCGAATTCGTAAGCTCAGTGGTTGAAAGGTTTCAGGAGAATAAGAAACAGGCTGCGGCATTCCAGCGGTACCTCTCACAAGTCAAGTCAATTCAAGAGGCTTTTATTGTCATTTCTACTATACACAGTGGTACACAGTACACAGTAAAAGTAAAACAATGTTCCTCCGGAACCCTGGTGCTACACTAAACAATAACATAAAGCTACAACACAACACAAGCTACATAAAGTGCATCGAGTGCAACCTGGTGCAAACAGTGCAGACAAAAAACAGTACAGACAGACAACACAAGAGAAAACACAAAACCAAACACGTGTGTGTGTGTGTGTGTGTGTGTGTGTGTGTGTGTGTGTGTGTGTGTGTGTGTGTGAGATCCCTTCAGTTCTGTGTATTAAGTAGCCTGATGGCTTGCGGGAAAAAAGAAAATGGCACTCGGTGTCGAAGCCTCATGTGGTGACAGATCTGAGGACTGTCACCTTTAACAGCAAGGCTTTGACCAAAAGGTCTTGACCTGGTCCCTTAACCCTTTGGTGCTTCAGGGCATGGCCAGCTCCAGCGAGCTCTATTCTTGGTTTCCACCTGGCATCGTTGTGGTGCAGGAGATCTTGCAATCCCTAGAAACTTCTCAGTGCACTGCCCCGGCTCTAGGCACACCGGAGGTCAATCTCGAGGGACTGATACCTATCTATGATGTCCTATCTTAGATCTACGTCAGCTGAACCACTCTCTCATGAGACTCCGGTTCAAGATGCTGACCCTCAAGCAGGTCGTGCGTCAAATCAGATCTGAGGACTGGTTTGTCATGGTAGATCTAAAGGATGTGTATTTATCATGTATCCTACCTTTTCACAGGAAGTTCCTGAGGTTTGCTTTCGGGGCGAAAGCTTACCATAGCCGCACTCCTTCGTTGCCACAACGTTCGCATACCACCAGTTTAGTGGGGTGAAGAGGCGGGTTGCATACGGGCTATCCCAGAACCTGGACACAACGGTGTGCAGATCCAGGAAAAAAGCCCGATGGAAGGCTCAGATGGAAAAGCGTGGAGGCTGTGACGCAGGGAACAGGAAGCACTCATCCAGCTTGCTGGGTGTGCGCTGCTTCGATTCACGCCCAAGCTAACTCGAGCTTGGACACGGCCCGCACACAGTCTGCTTGCTTTAAAAACTCATGCCTGCACAGATTTACACACAAACCTGAACAAACAGAAGCTAGCGTCGGCTCCACTGCATGCGCATTTTGTAGCTTCCTGGTCATGATGTTGGGCTTTGCCGTTGACCGGATTTTACACGTGAGCAACGTGGAAGCATTCCCAAAGCGTTTCGACACAGCTTGAGTTCCTGAAAGGAAACGTAAGCATGCTTTCATTTACCACCAAAAGGTGCATCATAATGAGGTTGGCTTGTCCCTTAGAATTTCTATGTAAAACCATATTACCATAATGATAATTGGTTCTTAGGGGAAAACCATAACTCTTACACACTATATTAATCTTTTTTTCCCTGTAAATATCTAAAGAAAAACCTCAAGATATAGGTTCTGATTCTTGTTTGCCATTTGGTTAAGGTTATTATTCTGGTTCATATTCTGGTTCTCACACATTTTCCTGTTTTATATTGTAGTTAGCCCCCAAAAGATAATATACTGCTCATAACTTTATAACAAAGGGGCTTCTCTAGATTCTGCCTAGAAGATTCTAGTCAGAACCAATTCTAGGTGGTTTCAGCTTTATTAAAAGGTTTTGTTACCAGAGCCAGTAACCATCCAAAGCTAAATGCCATCCAGTAATCCTTGAGAAATCATTTTGAATTGTCTATAGAACCCAGGTGTAGGTTCTACTTCCTATCCTCCATTTGGCTTTGGTTGTTTTTTGGCTTCTGATTTTAGACTCTTAAAATGCTCATAGTGTATTAAAACTGTTTACTTTTTTTGTTATTCTTTGGGGAACCTTATTTTTTTAAAGAAAGTAAATCTTGTTCTGGTTCTTGAAATCTCCGGCGATAATAAACAATCCGTCGGGTGAGCATTCTGCAGGTCGCTAATAGCGCCGTAGAGTTCACTCAGTGCCTCTTTAGCATTAGCACTGGGAGGAATGTACACTCCGACGATGTAAACTGTGGTGAATTCCCGTGGTAAATAAAAAGGTCTGCATCTAACAGTCACAAACTCCACTAGCGATGAGCAGTAACATGAAACAAGCACAGAGCTCTTACACCATTCCGTGTTGATATAAACACACGCCACCACCGCGAGTCTTACCGCACAGAGCTGTGTTTCTGTCGGCTCGAAACACGGTTAGCGCGTCTAGCTGGATGGCGGCGTCCGGAACTCTGTCGCTGAGCCACGTCTCCGTGAAAACAAAGACGCAACAGTCTCTAAACTCTCGCCGTGTGGTTTGCTGGAGTCGGATGTAGTCCAGTTTATTATCCAGGGAGCAGACGTTTGAAAGAAAAATGGACGGGAGAGCCGGCCGGCTAGGGTTAGCATTTAGCCTAGCACGGACACCCGCCCGTTTGCCGCTTCCGCTTCCTCGAACAGCGCTGAGGTCTCCTCTCCCGCCACCGCATCAGGTAACACCGAGGGCTGGGGGCCTGGTCTATGTGGCCGAGGTCGCAGCAAGCCGAGGTCGCGAAGGTTGTTGATAAGATCATCATGCAGATTGTTGGTTGCATGATGCCTGTACCGTAGCAGTGTCTGGTGGTCGTACACCCTGGTGGTCGTACACATGAACACAGCTGACTCTGGTGTCCATGTATTGTGGAAGGTCGGGCTAAATATGGTGAAAGCACCATTTTTGGATCCGGAGAGGCCGCTGCGAGCTACTGCCGCGCCGCCATCTTGGATATGATGTAGTTCCAGTAGTCCTCTCTCTAGGACTACTGGAAGCAGAGGGACGGGGGTAAAGACATACAGACGCTGCCTCGGCCATGCCTGAGCCATGGCATCCAGCCCCAGCAGGGCTGTAGGAGTAAGGGACAACCAGAGGGGACAGTGCCACGTCACTCGAGACGTGAACAGGTCCATCTGAGCTCTTCCGAATTTCTCCCAAACCTGCTCCACCACATCGGGATGGAGCCGCCATTCCTCTGGTCTCAACCCCTGCCTCGACAGGGTGTCTGCTGCCTTGTTCAACTGGCTCAGGATGTAAACTGCTCTCAAAGAGAAGAGTTTCCTTGGGCCCAAAGGAGGATCTGGTGTGCCAGCCTCCACAGGGGGTGTGAACGCAGACCTCCTTGATGGTTGATGTAGGAGACCACCACAGAATTGTCTGTACTGACCAACATGTGGTGACCTCTAAGGTCTGCGAGGAACTGCTTCAGTGCTAGAAGCACTGTGCTCACTGTGCTTCAGTGCTCATGATTGCTTCCCACCCCGTGAGGGACGCATCCGTTGTTAGTGTTAAGTGATGACTGGGGACTCCCAGCACAGGGCCTAGAGATAGGAACTGGGGATCTCTCCAAACATTTAAGGCACATAGGCATTGCCGCACCACCTTGATCGTGCGGAGGGGTTGCCCTCCATGAGAACCCACGGGTCCTGAGCCACCACCTTTTTCAGCCCCATCACCCCCAGTTCTACTGTGTATTCCCACATTATGGGCCGGAAAGAACATGGTTATGATGCGATACCTTGGGTTGAAGAGACACTTGCCACCTATCTCTCTCCCGGAAATGCCTCCTTCCTTAAGCCACCCATTGCACATTGCACATTAACCCCCTACGCAATACATCAGCACTCGTGGGTAGAGCCAATGCTTTGGCAGGTCAAGGGGCTGCATCCCTGCACACCATGGTGGTGTTGCAGGCATACCAGGTTGACCTGCTGCATAAGTTGGATGTGGGAGGTGCCCTGGGCAGCCATTTTGATGAGCTTCGCCGTACGGTGGATCTGACTTTCAGAGCCACTAAAGAGACCGCTAGGGCCACTGGCTGGTGTCCACAAAAAAACACCTGTGGCTCACTCTGTCAGAGATGTCTGATAGAGACAGGGCAATACTGCTAGACGCCCCGCTGACCCCTTTTGGCCTCTTTTGCGAATTCGTAAGCTTTGGTGGTTGAAAGGTTTCAGGAGAATAAGAAACAGGCTGCGGCATTCCAGCGGTACCTCTCACAAGTCAAGTCAATTCAAGAGGCTTTTATTGTCATTTCTACTATACACAGTGGTACACAGTACACAGTAAAAGTAAAACAATGTTCCTCCGGAACCCTGGTGCTACACTAAACAATAACATAAAGCTACAACACAACACAAGCTACATGAAGTGCATCGAGTGCAACCTGGTGCAAACAGTGCAGACAAAAAACAGTACAGACAGACAACACAAGAGAAAACACAAAACCAAACACGTGTGTGTGTGTGTGTGTGTGTGTGTGTGTGTGTGTGTGTGTGTGTGTGTGAGATCCCTTCAGTTCTGTGTATTAAGTAGCCTGATGGCTTGCGGGAAAAAAAAAAATGGCACTCGGTGTCGAAGCCTCATGTGGTGACAGATCTGAGGACTGTCACCTTTAACAGCAAGGCTTTGACCAAAAGGTCTTGACCTGGTCCCTTAACCCTTTGGTGCTTCAGGGCATGGCCAGCTCCAGCGAGCTCTATTCTTGGTTTCCACCTGGCATCGTTGTGGTGCAGGAGATCTTGCAATCCCTAGAAACTTCTCAGTGCACTGCCCCGGCTCTAGGCACACCGGAGGTAAATCTCGAGGGACTGATACCTATCTATGATGTCCTATCTTAGATCTACGTCAGCTGAACCACTCTCTCATGAGACTCCGGTTCAAGATGCTGACCCTCAAGCAGGTCGTGCGTCAAATCAGATCTGAGGACTGGTTTGTCATGGTAGATCTAAAGGATGTGTATTTATCATGTATCCTACCTTTTCACAGGAAGTTCCTGAGGTTTGCTTTCGGGGCGAAAGCTTACCATAGCCGCACTCCTTCGTTGCCACAACGCTCGCATACCACCAGTTTAGTGGGGTGAAGAGGCGGGTTGCATACGGCTATCCCAGAACCTGGACACAACGGTGTGCAGATCCAGGAAAAAGCCCGATGGAAGGCTCAGATGGAAAAGCGTGGAGGCTGTGACGCGGGAACAGGAAGCACTCATCCAGCTTGCTGGGTGTGCGCTGCTTCCGATTCACGTCCAAGCTAACTCGAGCTTGGACACGGCCCGCACACAGTCTGCTTGCTTTAAAACTCATGCCTGCACAGATTTACACACAAACCTGAACAAACAGAAGCTAGCGCCGGCTCCACTGCATGCGCATTTTGTAGCTTCCTGGTCATGATGTTGGGCTTTGCCGTTGACCGGATTTTACACGTGAGCAACGTGGAAGCATTCCCAAAGCGTTTCGACACAGCTTGAGTTCCTGAAAGGAAACGTAAGCATGCTTTCATTTACCACCAAAAGGTGCATCATAATGAGGTTGGCTTGTCCTTAGAATTTCTATGTAAAACCATATTACCATAATGATAATTGGTTCTTAGGGGAAAACCATAACTCTTACACACTATATTAATCTTTTTTCCTGTAAATATCTAAAGAAAACCTCAAGATATAGGTTCTGATTCTTGTTTGCCATTTGGTTAAGGTTATTATTCTGGTTCATATTCTGGTTCTCACATTTTCCTGTTTTATATTGTAGTTAGCCCCAAAAGATAATATACTGCTCATAACTTTATAACAAAGGGCTTCTCTAGATTCTGCCTAGAAGATTCTAGTCAGAACCAATTCTAGGTGGTTTCAGCTTTATTAAAAGGTTTTGTTACCAGAGCCAGTAACCATCCAAAGCTAAATGCCATCCAGTAATCCTTGAGAAATCATTTTGAATTGTCTATAGAACCCAGGTGTAGGTTCTACTTCCTATCCTCCATTTGGCTTTGGTTGTTTTTTGGCTTCTGATTTTAGACTCTTAAAATGCTCATAGTGTATTAAAACTGTTTACTTTTTTTGTTATTCTTTGGGGAACCTTATTTTTTTAAAGAAAGTAAATCTTGTTCTGGTTCTTGTTCTACTCCTTGTAGTAGATGCCACACAACCACTGGGTAATATCAGCACTTTTTTTTTTACAGCTGTTTTATATTCAGAATTTTTGCAGCATTGAGATGCAGGAGATGCGGGATTAAGCAGTGCCGGCCATACAGGTGAGCAGGTGCTTGTCCAGATCACACTATTAGAACACCTGTGATAAAGTCACACACAGAGAAATGACCTCTGCATTCACAAGGAGACACAGATATTTTACATAGAGAGCTGATAAAGTGAGCAGACCTTCAGGAGACCCGTTGCTCAGTGATCCGTACAGTACAATCCTGAATGCATTATACACACACAGGCTTAACGATGATGTCTTCATAATGCAGAAAAAACCCGGCATGATGCATGAATTTGGTTCCTGTGACAGGATGGAATTAAATATGAAGTACAATCTCTAAAGACTGATAGAATGTTATAGAAGAAGAACCTGCATTTAACCAAGTGAATCAATAAACAGTGTATGAAGATGTGATTCACCTTCTTCCACTGCACACTGCCCATATAAACACATCAGAGAACCAGCAGAGGGGGTTCTCACTTATACATGGAGAACCAAGAACAATACAGCCACAAGTAGTAAAATAAGAAGACTGAAAGGTGGCTAAGCAATGAAATAGATGGCTTTTATATACTGTTACCAAAATAGTACCTTAGGGGTAGTTCATCCTTTAAAATCATGATTTAAACTTTAGTTATTTATTTTACTTTATTAAAAAAAAAGAAAAAGCCTGTTTTTTAAAATAAAGTAAAATAAATAAATAAATAAAAATGAAAACAGGCTTTTTCTTTTTTTTTTTTTTATCTCTGTATGACTGTATCTGCTATTTGAAATTGTTTCAGCACAATCCCCTTCTTTCAGTAGCTTTGAACCAGTTCCTGATCTCAGTAAGGTTTTGGTTTCTAGTTCTGACAAAGTTTTAGTATTGGTATTGTTTTTTCTTCTGTCATAGTTGTTATTTCAGTTCAATTTTAAGCTCGGCTTGTGTGTGTGTGTGTGTGTGTGTGTGTGTGTGTGTGTGTGTAATAAATATAATATATAATAACCCTATTTAATATTATAACATCAACCAGTGATGAATTTGAGTCATTGCTGCCTTCAAGAGACGATCGATCTTGTACCAGGCTGAATAAAATCAATAAGGATAAGATTAAAAATTGATTTTATTTGATTTTATTTCATTTATTTTATTATAGCATGGATTGTTGTAGTAGAGATAATGAGCTGGACATCTATGTCTGGGTTTTTTAATGTTTTATAAAACACATGGTAAACCCAGGTGTAATTACTTTATGGAATGATTCTATAATAAAATTATCTTATTTTCCACATTTAGTCTAATTTTTAGCACATTTACAGTCCTGAGTCTATTACCAAGACAATGTTCTCCTCTCTTTCTCTTTCTCATTCAACAAGGCATAATTTAACTCAATGGTTTCCTGTGTCGCTGAATAATGGCACCTTGTTTTAGAAAAATAAGTCCTTGGTACAGAGACATTTGGACACGCCAGAGCTGAAAGGAAGAAGTTTTATAATAGTGTATAATGGTGAAGCGACCTCGCATAACCTTTTAAAAAAGAAATCAATAAGTGAAAGAAAAGTAAATCTTAAAGAGTAACTGAATTAAGGTAAATTAGGTTGAGAGGAGCCGTGCATGAGAGGAATGAAAAGAGTACCCTAATTCTGAGACACTACATAAAGACTTGAGGCTGAGGGACAAGTCTGTAATCACAGAGATAAACAACGACATTTAAGAGGCTCCACTCAGGCTGATTAGACAGGTTCTCTTCTCTATAACCTCTGACACAGCGTGCAAAATAAGAGCAATCATTGACCCCTCAGTCCTCCACACTGTGAATCGCTCTCTCATTGTTCTGAACTAAGAACTGAAAAGCTCATTGCACTCAAGAAAAATCCACCAGTTGCTCATCAGGATTCTTCTTAACAGCTAAAATTCCAGTGTTCACACAAGAACCAAAATGGAAAATTCTAAGAAAAGTGTACACTTTTTTATTTTTTTAAATATCCAAACCAAAGATGTTTCTGCTTATTTAATAAGAAATCACAAACAAATTGAACAAACATATATCCAGAAACAGAACCAAAATAATACAATCTGGATTTCAGAAATGTTGGACGTTTTTAGATTTAAATAAAATGAAAACTAAAAGACATGCAAATCACTTCAGCCAATATATTATTCACAATAGAACATAAATGTTTAAACTGAGAAATTTTACACTTTTATGCACAAAATTTGCTTCTTTCAAATTTAATGTCTGCTACAGGTCTCAAAAAGTTGGCACAGGGAAATGTTTACCATAGGGTAGAATCTTCTCTTCTTCTCCTCTCTTGTCTGGGCATTGAGGTTATGAGTTTCTGGAGTTTTGCTGTTGGAATCTTGCCTGATTTAGGTTTCCAGCTGCTGGAGAGTTCGTTGTCATCTTTTTTGTTTAATGATGTGCCAAATGTTCTCTACAGGTGAAAGATCTGGACTGCAGGCAGGCCAATTCAGCACCTGGACTCTTCTACTACAAAGCGATGCTATTGTAATAGTTGCAGTACATTTACATTTGCGGCATTTAGCAGACGCCCTTATCCAGAGCGACGTACAAAAGTGCTTTGAGTCTCTAGAATTGAATAAATCTACACTGGTACGCAAGATTACAAACTTAATATAAATATAACTCTTGAATTCTACAAAGCAAACTTGGAAAGTGCTAATTTAAGTGTTTCAGGCAGAGGTAGGTCTTCAATCGTCGCTTGAAGATAGTCAGGGACTCCGCTGTATGGACATCTAGGGGAAGTTCATTCCACCACCTCGGTGCCAGAACAGAGAAGAGCCTTAAAGTATATTTACCTTGCATTCTGAGAGAAGGTGGTACCAGTCAAGCAGTACTGGAGGATCTCAGACAGTATGGTGCAGTGCGCTGGTCCATTTTTAGCCTTGTAGGCAAGCATCAGTGTTTTGAATCTGATACGTGCAGCTACTGGAAGCCAGTGAAGGGAGCGCAGCAGTGGGGTGGTGTGGGAGAAGTGGTTTTGGTGGTTTTGCATTGTCCTGCTGAAGTACACAAGGCTTTCCATGAAAATGGGGGTGCATATGTTGCTCCAAAACCTTTATATAGGTTTCAGCCTTTATAGTGCCTTCCAAAACATGCAAGCTGTCCGTACCATATTCACTTATGCACCCCATACCATCAGAGATGCTGGCTTTTGATCTAATCGCTGATAATATGCTGGAAGGTCTCCCTCATCTTTAGCCCGGAGGACATTCTTGTTGAATGTCAAATTTAAACTTGTCTATTCATAGAACACTTTTCTACTTTGAAACAATCCATTTTAAATGAGCCTTGGCCCACAGGACACAACGGCGCTTCTGGACCATGTTCACATATGGCTTCATTTTTGCATGATAGAGCTTTGGTTGGCATCTGCAGATGGCAAGGCGGACTATGTTTACCGACAGTGGTTTCTGGAAGTATTCCTGGGCCCATTTAGTAATGTCAATGACACAATCATGCCGATAAGTGATAAAGTGTCTTATGAGGGCCCAAAGACCACAGGCATTCAACAAAGGTCTTCGGCCTTGTCCCTCATAAGACACTTTATCACTTATCGGCATGATTGTGTCATTGACATTACTAAATGGTCAATGACACAATCATGCCGATAAGTAAATCATTGACATTACTAAATGGGCCCAGGAATACTTCCAGAAACCACTGTCGGTAAACATGAATGAACAAAAATGAAGCCATATGTGAACATGGTCCAGAAGCGCCGTTCTGTCCTGTGGGCCAAGGCTCATTTAAAATGGATTGTTTCAAAGTAGAAAAGTGTCTTATGAGGGCCCGAAGACCACAGGCATTCAACAAAGGTCTTCGGCCTTGTCCCTTATGCACCGAGATTTTTCTAGTGTCTATGAACCCTTTGATAATGTTCTGTACTGTTTTGTACTGTAGATGATGCCGTTTGCAAAGCGTTTGCAATTTGACATTGTTTTTTAAGTATACCACAATCTTTTTATGCACTTGTTTATAGATTGGGGAGCCTCTGAGGAACCAGAACCAGTTAAAACTAATTCCTGTTCTGGGATTTATTCTGACAAACTACTGTCATATATGACAAAAGAGGGAAATTAGTAGTACAGTGGATAAAATGAGGAACTTCTAATTGGAAAGCCATAGGTTCAAATCCAAGCTGCCACTGCTGGGCAATTGAGTCCCAAAGTCCCTAACCCTCAAATACTTAGCTGCATAAATTAGATAACTGCAAGTAACTGTGGATAAGGGTGTCTACCAAATGCCGTAAATGTAAAGTGAGCAATGTGAGGTGGTATGAGGTGACATAAGAGGCCTAAAGAGACTGATGAACATAGAAAACCACTATGTTCATGTATTTAAACCATATACAATTGATTTTTCTTTCACAAAACCTGCCAGTGTTGATTAGATGAAGTTGCAATGTAGAAGAAATTCTGTTGGTTCTGTTAGTCCCTCTTGAGAACCACTAAAGGTTTCATGCTAATATCCCGTTATTATCAAATGAACAAATAAATGTTCATTAAGGATATTAATCTAGAACCATGCTTTTTAGTAAGCATACCTTTTGAAAATCTTTAGAAGGCTAGGAACTAAAGTTTGTAATAATTTATTCTGCTCCTAATCTTTACTCTGTCGGTGTGAAACCCTTAAATTAGTTATTTTCTAGTCTATGATATAGAACAGAGTGGGATTAGTAGAATGGTGTTGACTTTTGTCTAATTTTAGTGACACATGATCCCAATATATATCAAACCTGATCCTGGAAAAACCCAGAGTTTGTTATTAAATCTAAATAGCATCATGGAGACTGAGAAGCAATAAAGACACATTTCTAGAAAAAAGACTAGACTAGAGAAGACCAGCAACCAAAAGACTAAATAGTTAAATAATAGTTAAATAGTTAGACTAAATAGTTAAATATGGGATTAGTCAAAGACATAACTAGAGCAAGCTGAGCTCTGAACATAAAGCTTCCATGACCATACAGCACTCTTCATACTATTTTTGTGTACATTTATGGCATAAATATTTTTTGCAAGGTATGATAGATAGATTGATATAAAGATAGATGGATAGAAAGATAGCTGCTGTATTCAGCTGGAAATAGATCTGATCATGTACATAATGGTCCTGTTCCCTGAGAACCCAGAGAATTTCCCTCTCCACTGTGGAGAGCTTGCAGAGATCTCACTAACCCAAAAACGTCAACAATAAAATACTTTTTTTTTTTCTTTTGCTGAGAGACACATTGGCTGTCAGATAACGGTGAGAACCAAGCTGAGTGACAGTTTGTTTTGGCAGATTTACAGATGGAGACTGGAGTGTTTGGGATTAACATCAATTCATCCCTAAAACATTTAAGGTCTCCCGATTACCTCTTCTCTTAGCCAAGTTTTCACAATAACACTTTCCAAAAGACATGCTTAGAAATAAATGCTAATTATTGGGAAGTGTACAAGTAACCAGAGGGTTCTGCTGTGAAGGAAATGTCTGCTATAGGCAGGAGTTAAAGTGATGTGTTTATTTTAGACCTTGCAAATTTTTTCTCGTAAACAGAATTATGGACAGGAACTAGAACATCCAGAAACCCAACCAAAGACTATCAATAATTTAAGACCTGACTTTGACTAAGTCTCAGCACCGGAATTAACCTCTCTAGGATACGTATGTAAACCTAGTTCCCCGAGGGAACGAAACGCTGTGTTGCAACGCTTTGGTAACACGACTGTGTTGTCCGCGCTTTGAAATAATGTGTGTAATCATTCAAAATTGGACGTGTGGCATCACCGGCAGGGTGACGTCATTACCAGGAAGCTACAAAAATGCATAGAGTGATGCCAGCAGTGTGGCACCAGGACGCAGCGTTCCCTCGCCTAGTGTGTATAAGCACAGCTAGGACAAAGGACAAAAGGTACTAGGAGTGGCAATATGATCAAGGTTATAGAACCTGACAAGGGTGGACCAGCCTGCAGCATTGCAGATGTCTTGGATGGACACTAAGGAGGACCAAGCTTTAGGAGCTGCCACACTCAGAGTCGAGTGAGGTCTTAAGGTCTGCTAAATGGACTCCTGGTCTGGGGCCTGAAAAGGAGGAGGGTAGAATGCTTGTAGCCTAATAGGTCGTTGGACAACCGAAGGCACCTTGGGATGTAGCCCGTTCTAGGGTGCAAGAAGGCACTGGCCATGCCTGGAGTAAACTCCAGAAACAGGGGCCACTGAAAGGGCCTGAAGAACACCTACTCTCTTCAGAGAGCAGAACACAGTCATGACTGTTAGATGCTTCTATAAAGACTTGGCCAGAGGCTTCAAGTTAAAGGCTCAGACAGAGCCTCCAATGCAACTGTCTGGTGCCACTCAGGCACTCTAAATCGCACTGGAGGGTGCAGCAGAGAAAAGAAGCGTGTCTCTGCCCCACCATGGGGGCATGATACGCCGAAACGGCAGACACGTAGACTTTAAGGGTAAACACAGCCAACCCTTTGCAAACTGTTTCTACATAACCCCCATAATTTTGGTCGGGGGTGAACTATTGGACCCCCTGCTTGAGAGAGAGTGGAGATCCCTCCTCAGAGGAATGTCCCATGGAGGCTGATCAAGGAGGGCTATTAACCATGGTCTGCCCGGCCACTTTGGGTCCACCAGGTGAAGATGGATACCATCCCGGTGAACTTTCCCCAGAACTCCGGGAAGCAGTTCAACAGGGGGAAGGCATACAGGCCGCGCCTGCCAGGGCAAGTGACGTGAGTGAGAACCTTAGCGGACAGTGCAATGTCTCTCGAAACACGACCAATCCAACTTGGGCTTTGTAGAATTCTCCCAAATCTCCTCCACCATGTGAGGAGGGAGCCGCCATTCTTCTGGTATCGGTAAGCTTAGTCCTCAGGGACTTCCTGTGAGAAGGGATAATGGATACTTAAAAGTATTTATCCTTTAGTTCTACCGTGACAAATCAGTCCTCGATCTGATCTGAGACATGACCTGTTTGAGGGTCAGCAATTTAAACCTTAGTCTCATTAGTGAGTGGTTCAGATGACGTAGATCTAATATACACCGTCCTTTTTGGGAACTATGAAGTACCAGCTGTAAAACCAAGTCTTTCTTCTGATGTAGGGTCCACCTCAATGGCCTTCTTCCTCAGGAGAGTGCTCACTTCCTGTTTAATGACCAGAGCCTGCTCAGTTTCCACCAGGGTGGGACAAACCCTGTTGAAACAAGCAAGACCCAAACTGAATCATATAGCCTCGCTCTACAGTGCCTAGGACCCACCGAGACACATCTGGCAGAACTTTCCAGGCTGCCAAGTAGTCTCTTAGGAGTATCAGTCTCTCAAGACTGACTTCTTGTATGCCAAGAGCCAGAAGTCCTCCCGGTCTTCAATGATGCCAGCGGAAACAGAGGAGGGAGCTCGCTGGAGCTGGCTGTGCCCTGAAGCACATTTTGTGGTAGAGTTAATGAACCAGGTCTCTGAGGGGGCCGGAGCAGGACGGGCCCTGAAAAAGACGGTGCTACATGCCCTCTAGCCACGCCCAGAATGTCCTGTCAGGACCTTTTGGTCCAAGCCCTCTTACTGAAAATGACAGTCCTCATAAGTTACAGGGAAAGAGCGCGTCACAATGCTTCTTTTCTGCGTTGGGGTTGAGGCTGCGCCCGCCTAGCAGCACCACCTTATCCACCAGCACTGAATTTTTACAAAGGGGCTTGGTGGGCAGTGTCGGAGTTTTAAGGGGTGATGCGACACCCGGGGAGAGATAGCTGGGCAGCGTATACTTCAACCCAGTGCAATGATCCATTACCACACACTTACTAGCACTTAGTGCTTACTGGAGAGCAATATGTCATTGCTCATTGCGCCGTGCATTATGCACAGATCATGCACCTGCCCCCAAGCAGCCTCATATGCTAGCCATAACCTCCATAGCTCCTCGAAATTCATGTTTCTGAGCCTGTGAGCGAGTGCTGGCCCAAGCAGGTGATTGGAGAAAGGGACAAGCCCGTCTCGAAACCCTCTGCAATGTCCATTTGCGAGCCCCAGGAACTGGCCACCACTCCGCCTCAGCAAAAGGATTCGTCAAGGATTTGGAATTATTGATTACTGATTTCAAACCTGTGTCTGCTGCTGAAGAATGTTACTGTTAGATGTTGACCATATGAAAGAAGGTTTCACAGATTTTATTTAGTTCTTAAAAATGGTTCTTTCAGGGAAGTGACAAAAGGATTGGTGTATGGTGGCATGAGGTTACAGGAGATGGCATGAGGTAACGTGAGGTGATGTGAAGCTCAAAGAGACTGATAAAGATAAGTAAATACTCAGCACTTCACACAGTGCTGACAAGAGGCTGTTTACCATGCACAACCCAATTGTGGCTATTTCAAACACCATGTTTAGACTCCAGAAATTTTTCTCATATACATTTAAGGTTGCTGCTATAAGAAAAGTTGTTTTGATGTGATTATTAGTTTCATTAAAAATCTGTTAAGCAGATGTTAAACAAAAATGTTTTTTTATCAACAATAGAAAAATGTGTTTAAAGTTGGCTATGTAGGATTATGCCATGACATCAAAATGGAAATGGATGCACTGTTGAAATAAGTCTATACATTTTTTATTTAGGGCTATGTCACATGTCAAAGACCATAACCTCACTCTGAGCAAAAGAAAATTCAACAAAAATAAAAAATTGCAGTGTAAGGGGTGGTATATACATTATGCAGAGTGCTAATTAACGTTCTTAGCAATATAAAGTCTGCTTGTTATAAATGATGGTACAACAATTCCTGCCATCAACTGTAAATATACCATGTGTAAAATCACTGTCTAAGGTTCTAAAAGAGCGGGACTGTTTACTGGCATCATTCAGACAATCACGGTACTGTCTGTAATCACTTCATCAGCTTTGGCGGCTCTGTGGCTGTCATGCTGATTAAAACTTGATCCGAGCTCAGCAGGAAGCGGCAGCTGCTCTTATTTCATTCCTCTGATTCAGTTTGTTAGAACCCAAAGCAAGAGAAACTGCCTCATGAGAGAACACAGAGTGACAGTTCCAAAAAGGTTTATTTTAACAAGCAAGACTTACAGTGAAACTCAGAACTTACAGATAATCACTACATTTTTTTTTTTATATTTGCTGTTTGTTAATTTCTAATAGCTGATGCATCACCAGATGTGAGATTGTGTATTATTACACAATGACCGTCTCCAGGTTATGTATTTTACCCTGCTTCCCCAAAAGGAACTCCAGCACTGAGCCAACCGGGCAGTTATCTGGATCCAAACAGTGGTGCTTGCACCACTTTGTGAACATGCCCTTTCTCATGAATTGAGCTCTGGATTGGAGAATGGCATCTACCACCGCGGTGGAGAGACCAGAGGCTAGGAGCTGTGACCCCATAGCCACAGTTTACAAAGCTCTTGGCAGGGGTGAAGTAAGGAATTTCCCAGGGAGGGTGTTTGAGAAAAGTGTGAGTGTATAGCTCTTTACCCTTACCCTTACGCATACCATGGTGGTTTAGACCTGGCTTTCAGGGCCATGAAGGAGACTGCTAGGGCCATTGGCCGGTCCGCTAAGAGACACCTGTGGCTGACCCTGTCCAATATCTCCCACAGGACAGACCTATTCTCCTTGACACTCCTGTCATGCTGACTGGCCTTTTAAGCCAGGTCTAAACCACCATGGTATGTGTAAGGGTAAGGGTGAGGAGCTATACACTCACACTTTTCTCAAGCACCCTCCCTGACTGGCAGAAAGACAGTCAGTGGTGTTTCACTGCTTCCTCCCTCGTCGCTCTCTCAGGGCTGCACAGCAGGCACAGCCCCAACCCAGCACAAGTGGGCATTGTGAGGTCCAAAGACATCGCCACTCACGATGCTCCAAGTCAAAGCCGAGGTAGGTGACAGATCTGAGGACCATCATCTTCAACAAGAGAGCTTCGACAAAGATGGAGGGGTTCCGCTGGGGGAGGGGGTTCAGTGTGGGTGGGCAGTGTACACCTCATCACACGGTGCCCACCTTTCCTCAGTGCATTTGGGAGATCAACTTGTTAACCCTACCACCTACGCTGTTTCAGGGCAAAGCGGTCTCTTCCGCCTGATAACATAGTGGATTTGAAAGGCTCTCCGCTTCAGCTTAAGGGCACTGCTCAAGCTGCTCTAGGCACGCCAGAGGTCGGTCACGAGATATTTATTTAAGAGATTATCTGGCAGCTTGGAAATTCATGCCAAACCAAAGATACATGGATTTTGTGCACTGTAGAAAGTGTCTTGTCTGCCTTGACTCAACGGGGCGTGGACCAAGCAGGCACTAGTTATGGAACAAGAAGAAGAAACTCTCTTTTGAGTGCAGCGGCCTCTAAAGCCTTTTCCTCTGGCGTGTCTTTCCAGATCATTTGCAATGTTGCGGGCTGGTCTATCCCATTGATATTTGTCAGGTCTTATAGCCTTAACATTAGTGCCACTTCTGTCCCCTATGTCCTTTGACCTAGCTGTGCTCATCCACACTAGGCAGGGTTTTATCAGTCTAGTGTTATTGTACTCTTGTTCCCAAAGCGTTGTTGATGCAGCTCAATTTCCTGAAGAGGAACATCTCTAGGTTACGTATGTAACTCTGGTTCCCAGAGTGAGCGAGACACTTCTCGGTGCCACACTCCCTGCATTTATGCAAGCAATTCAAGCTAGCACCGTTTCCTTTGTGCTTTTATAGCTTCCAGGTCCTTTCTGTTGGACTGATTACATACGTGGTTCAGAGTGTGGTCATGCAGAGGTGTTCCCAAAGCATTGTTGACGCAGCATCTTATTCCCTTTGGGTTACATATGTAACCTAAAGACATTTCATTTAAAAGTTTATTAAGGTTACTTTAATAATTAAAGGTTATTAGCTTGCAAAATAAAAATTTTAATCTTCTCTAAAAGAAAATATGGTTTTCTGAACTTTAAATGTGCTTAGAAGTTTTAATGGTTCTCAATAAGACAAGAAATAAAATAAAGAAATAAAAATGTTTTATGAATATAATATTAATAATAATTTTATTATTTCAGTATTTTAGCATGCTGTCACAGACAGGAGATTTCCTCCGCAGTGTCTCGCTGGTCAGTCCAAGTCAGAACACACTAAGGAAAAATCGATGTGTCGGTCAATTAACATGAACGCTGACATTTAGCACAAAGATCATGGTGCTGTGTTAACCACACACATACACACATGCACACACACTCCCAATGAGAGCTGAATTTTCATTTCTTTTTTTTTTTTTCGTCGAGAGTTAAATTTGAGTCAGTACTCCTGAGTCAGCACGTCCCATTTATAACCTGCTGTTCTTAGATCAACGAGGGGCTGTGTGTATCTCACTACCTTAAACAGGAACATAATGGATGGGGTTCTAATAAAAGGTGTTCTCTCACAGAAAGTACATGCTGAAGCATACAGGCATTTTTATTAGCGAAAAATTCTGTCACACACACACAAGTGTAGAGTCGACAAACTGTCAGGTGGAAAAAAGTGCCTTTTCTTTTTTTTTTACTCTGGACCTGAAAGCAATACAGTAACATGTTTTACTTAAAACAGAACCAGAGAGCTCCGAGCTAAATTCAGGATTGTGTTTTAACAAGGCTATTTTATGATTCTGTCGAAAAAATCTGAATCACTGGTCATTTCCTGCCATCTACAAGAACTTCATCTAAAACTCTCTACACATTCATTATAAAGTAGGTTAAACTCATCCTTTAGCCAATGCCTTTTTAGGAAGTCTTAAAAGTAAAAGCTTGCATTTCCTCTTTCAGACAGAAAATCCTCCAAGAACACCAAACTATCTAAACACCCATTAAGGAAGATTTATTCTATCCAATCACACAGCTGATATGACTGACCCCACCCACATTCCAGCAAATTAGCATACACTCTTTGCAAAATAGTTTCCTCAATGATTCTTAAGGATTGTTCACTTCAATAGGAAATCTATCTGTTGAAGGGCTATTCTCAGAGCAATTTAAGGGCCATATTTTAAGATTCTACATGGAACCTAATCATTAAAGAGAATATCCCCGTTAGAGATAAACTGGAAAGAGAACTGGAATATGAGTCAACTAAAGTCAAGAAGCTTTTTTTTGACATTTCTACCATATATAGCTGACACCGTACACAGTGAAAATGAGACAGCATTCCTCCAGAAACCTGATGCTACATTAATAACAACACGCAACATAAACATGAACCCGACCAGAAAAAGTGGAGTCCAGAGTTTAAATGCATCACCATAAAGCCCTTGGTTTAGAAGTTTATTAGAAGCCTATTATTAATCTTATTGTTGTTAAACTTGTTAGCCTAGCTCTCTTGGTTTAAAAACAGGTAAGACATTCCCCCATGTAGGCCTTGTGATTTGGAAGGTGCCACCCCTTGTATGTTTTGTTAGTTAAGACTAGTGTAGTCAGCTACTTTGTTTTGCGGGTTGTTATTTTGCTTATTTAACATATAACCCAGTAGTCTTATTCTTATGTTAATTTCTTTGGCACTGTTCATGTTCTCTTGCTTGTTTTCCTGCCTGCCTTGAAGTGTCACCAAGTTATATAATTTTTTTTTCATTAAAAGCAATGTTTTTAAACTTTAACCTCTGGTCTTATTATATTTACCATTATTATTCACCAAACAACCCGCAACAATTAAATTGTTACTGTTCCTGCACTCCCCCTAAGCCTAGCTACAGTTGAACTGTAAAAATCACCTGCCGGTTCTTGATGTTCTGACTTTTGCTATTCTCCTGGCTGACAGGTGAGAGACTGAGTGACGTGAGGAGCAGCAGGGAGCAGATCCGAGGTGACTGATGACATGATTACAGACACCAGGCTCTGAGAAGATACAGACCAATTTTAGAAACAATAGAATCCAAATTCAAGAACCTTATTGTTAGAATTCAAATACAAGGATGAAAATTGTGTATGCCTGGGGCAGAAAGATGGAGAACTGAGATTCTGTTCCTAATGTACACTTAAAGTACACATTTTAACTACACCTAAAAGTAAGACAAGAAGCCCTGGAAAACTGGAACCTGGAAAATGATAAACAGCTATGAAATCTACAAAAGCAATATATAAAAAACTAAACATGCAAAATTACTCAACATACACACAAAAAATTTTTTTTTTTTTCTTTCAATACTTTTAGTACCATTTTTCAACATTTGAGAATGCACAAGTAAAACTGTATGTTTCAATGTGTGTGTACATGGTTGTGTTAATCTTTCAAAACATTGAATCAGATAAATATATATAGATAAAATAAGGATATGTAGCACACTCCTCCTTTCTTGTTTCCTGTTCTCCATTTCTTTCTCCTATTATTTCCCTTTTTCTCATCACTTCCTGTCATGTGATTAGACAGCTCAGACTGTCAGCGCTTCTGTTTTTACACTTTGAAAGGACTGATGATAGAAGAAAACCACAGAACACAACACAGTGCTTATTACTGTTCATGTCTATTTCCAGAGCTGCAGGAAAAACAGATTTCAAAGTGTCAAAGCTTTTAAAAAGCCTCATGTCAAGTGTCTCAGACTACACACACAACATACCCAACTAAAAACAAAATGTCCATGCTGGTGGATTTCTTTCATTTCTCTGTGTTTGCCACAGAGTTCAATAGCACTCTGACACATGATGCATGAATTGCAGGTGTACTGTATGCTAATAATTTTCCACCTCACAGCTTTTTCACTAATAAAATACATTTTACCTAATAAGGTTTCATATAAAATAGTTCCTTTTTAGGAACTCAAGCTGCGTCAAAATGCTTTGGGAACGCCATATGTTGTCCACGCTCTGAATCACTTGTAAAATCCAGCCAATAAACAAGTCGTGACATCATTAGCGGGCAACGTCATGTAAACTAGGAAGCTACAAAATGGCTGAGCGATGCTAGCAACATTAGCTTTTGTTGTTCAGGTAAGCGCTTTTGTGTGTGAATCTGTGCATCCATGAGTTTTAAATGCAAGCAGAATTTTGACTGTGTGTTCCTTCTTGCCCTGCTTAAATCAGGGGGGATACACACAGCTGATGTGTTGTTGGCTTAGCTTAGGAGCATGCTTAGTCGGCTCTCGAGAAAGTCAACTGTTAGCATTTTAGCCATGTGGCTATGCGCTCCCGGACAGCGCTCTCTCCCTCGTGGCCCAGGTCCCGCTCTCACCAAGGCGAAGCATCACCAAAGGTTGCAGGGCTTGCAGGCATACCTAGCAGAAGGCATGGATATGGATGAGTCCTTTCCAGCCTCTACTGCTAGGCCGAGCTCCCGTTACCTGCACTCGCTTCAGCGGTTCTTTCTTCAGGCGCGTGTAACGCAGAACTCTGTATTTCTTCCTCCGAGGAGGGAGAATTTTCGGATGCTAGCAAGCCCACAGACTTCTCACAGCCTGTGCTGTTCAAGGAGCTCCTGTGGCTAGTGATGTGGGTCATCGCTAAGCTAGAGATAGCTTGGCCCAATGAGAAGAACACGTTCCCAGCAAGCTCGATGAGCGTTTCCTGCATCCTGAGGCACACCCTCTGCCCCGGGGCCTTCCATTTTTTCAAGGTGTCTAGGTCCCATATGCGGGCTGTACCTTTCCCCCACCTTCGCAATATGCAAATCTAGTAGGGTTTAGGGAGTGCAGCTATGGGGAGATGCCCAAGGTTGAAGAGATGGCATGGCTGGGCATCCCGAAGCCCAGAATCGAAATCTAGGCACAATTTGAAGGAGTCGGCCAACCTGAGGATGTGCCTTGGAGCACAACCTCCCTCCAGCAGGTGTCAACCTCCATTTCCACCCAAGAGATCTCTGCGGATGGAGGAGGCCCGCCACCTCTTAGGAGACAATAATGGCTGCAGGGCAATGCTCCAGCTGCTCTGAGAAGGTCTGGGGCCAGCCCCAAGGAGTTGGTTTCGATCAGATGCCTTGGCACAAGAGGCCAGGCTGTTTGCCCTTCCACAGGATGGGCTTTGGGGCGTAGCCTCCCTCCAGCGGGTGTCTCCCTCCATTCCTGCCCGAGAGATCGCTGTGGATGGAGGAGACCCGTCACCTCTCAGGAGGTTCTAACGGCTGCAGGGCACTGCTCCAGCCACTCTGGAAGAGTCAGAGGCCAGCCTCGAGAGTCTGGTTCCCTTGAGAGATTTTCCTGGCAGCTTGGGAAGAGCTGCCAGATGTATCTCAGTGGGTCCTGCATACAATAGAGAGGGACTACTCGATTCAATTCAGGTCTTCTCCCCAGTTCAACAGGTTGTGTCCCACCCTGGTGGAACCCAAGCAAGCTCTGGTCCTGGAGCAAGAAGTACGCACACTCCTAAAGAAAGGGGCCATCGAATCGGTTCCTCCCTCAGTCAGAGAGTCAGGCTAATACGGCCAGTACTTCACTGTTCTGAAGAAGGACGGTGGATTGAGGCCGATCCTAGATCTACAGTCCTTGAACAGCTTACTCATGAGGCTCAGGTTCAGGATGCTTACCCTTAAAGAGGTCATGTCACAGATCAAGTATGAGAACTGGTAGATAGATCTAAGGTACGCCTATTTCCACAAAGCCATTCTTCCTGCTCATAGGAGGGAAGGAGAGAGATCGCCACATGCTAGTCCATGTGGACAATACGTCAGTGGTCTCATACATCAACCGCCAGGGGGTCTCCGATCTCGCCCCTGTACAGGCTGGCATGGCAGATCCTCCTATGGTCTCAGGGGCCTTCCTTCCCATTATGGTTTATGCAACGTCGCCCGCCGATGACATCATGATTTGCCTATTGGCCGGATTTAACACAAAGTGTTTCAACGCAGTGTCTCATTCCATTTAGGGAACTAGGGTTACATACGTCACCTAGAGACGTTCTTCAGGGTATAAAAACACATGTACACATAAAAATGTGTACTAACTTAAATTTAACTTAAACACAAAAATCTTATTACTAAAGAAATCTTTCTAAACATCACTTCACAAATCTGTGTGCTATTTTATATCATCTCAGCTAAAAGCTAGCTCAGTCAGCTTTAGCTCATTTTTGCTTTTTTTAAACTGAAATAAATGTAAAGGTATTTTACACTTGACAACTTTTTGTATTTTAAGAATATTTTCAGAACAGTAAATTTTGTTTTGGCACTACTGTGCATATGGAATTGATTAAGCTGTGTTACTTTCACAAAACATTCTATCAGCATGATTATGCTTCAGGGCAATTTTGCAAAGCAGTTTTTATATAAAGCTTCTCAAACAAACAAATATTAATTATTTGTTAGTAGAAATTATGTAAGATATACTGTATGTTGAAATGAGGTAAATGTCATATATGTACAATGTGCGTATATCATTTAACAAACTAAAATAGTAAAATGTAAATTGTATATATGTGTACAGAGCTAATGTTATTGTTCTGGAGGAAGTGCTAACTCTAAAGACATTTGTTCGTTCTCACTCACTCGTCTATTGTGGAAGAATCTTACTGAGACTGAGGCTTTCCTCTCTCACTCTGTTAGCCCTGACTGTTGACGTTTAATTTCACGCTAACAACACTAAGCCTTCGACATGGCCGATCTGTCAGTGTCCAATAAAAAACGTGTTCTTTTATAAACTGACCTTTTCTTAATCTGTCTCCTCAGAGCACAGGCCATAGTTTATCACATTAAAGTCACTCACACTGAAATACGGATAATTTTCAGGTCAGCAGTGGCTCAGTGACAAAATCCAAAACACAAGAAAGGACTTTTACTCATCTGAACATAAAATTGTTTTAAACAAGAAACCAACGAATGTGTAACTTCTTTATTTTCAACTTCTTTAACAATCAGTTTTTTATTCAGTTTACTCAATTATGTAATTAATGAAAAAACAAACACAAACAAACAAATAAATAATGCTCATAAATCAATAATGTATCTTTGAACAAAGAAAATAAACAGACAATTTTAAACAATCTTGCAATAAAGGATTCAAACAAACAAACAAACAAACACATGAATAATGCAACATTAGTAACTAAATACACAGATGCATGTAGTTAATGAACAAAAACAAATAATTTTGTTAAGATATTAGTGGAATAAAGTAACAAAATAAATAAATAACCAAACAAATAATAAAAAGAAAAAGTAGAAAAAATAAATTAAATAGTTAAAGAAAATTAATAATTAAATTAGCTACTAATGAAGGAATAAAAAAGAGGGGAAAACAAGCAAAAACAAATAGAAAAAGAATGTAGTTTTTAAAAAATTAATAGTTAATAATATACAGACTAATATACATATAGTATAAACAGACAAATAATATATTTATATATTAGATATTAATAATTTATGTAATTATTAAAGGAATGAGTAAACAAATAAACCAATAATAAATAGTCAAATAAAATATTTATTGAAAACAGACAAGGTGTCTGTTTCATGTCTTTATCTTATTTCTCAGTATTTTTCTGTACTTGCAGCTGTACAGTTTATTGTATAAAATCTGTAATAATATTGAGTGTGTTTATGTTGTGCTCGGTCTCTGACTGGATAATTAACACAGTAAAAAGATGAAGCAGCGCATATTCTGCTATTTTGCACCATCTGCCATTTTAATTGTAACATATTAAATTGCTTATGGTAGTGTAACCCAGCGGTACAAAACTGTCACACCACATTTACAATCAGACCTCATGTGCTAAAATTATTCCCCAAAAAACCTGCTGAGTTTTTCATCTACCACTTACATACTGACAAACCCAATCACTGAGAACTGCAGTCTGCCATGCTATGCTCATGGCTTTATATCTCACTCTAGAAACACACAAGAACAACAAAAACAACAGCAACAAAACACTACGACAAAACAACTATAAATGTATTTAAAAAAGAATAAAAACATGAACTGAAACACAAACTGAAAATGTATTTCAATAATAGGTTCAATAATAACTGCAGTGCTCAGTGATCAGTGAATCAGTGTTTTAACATATATCACTATGACCTAGGGGCAGGGCTTGTTTGATTGACACATCAACAGTCAAAAAGTATTTTTTGTAGTTATGGTATTATGGGTAATGATAATGCTCATTATAATGCTTTCACCACCATGCTTCACAGTGGAGATTCATAATAGACATTTCACAGGTTCACTCTATAATATGCTGCTGTTTCATACTGTACAGTTACTCAATAATTACTGCTAGGCTTAATGAATCATAATACAAACACAACAAACACACATACAAACACAAAAAAGCACAGATTTAATCTTAATTGATTTAATATATTAGATGTAAACTAAGACTAAGTAAACTAAGATTTCTTTTAAAGATTTTGTCAGAATTGCTGTCTTACATGTATAGTCAATAGTTATACTTATTTTGCATTAAAAAACAAACAAAAAAAATCTTAGCATCATTTAGCAAGTTAGCTAACTTTAAAAAGTCAATCTACATTTGTATTTAAGTGAAGAAAACAATCAAGCAATTGTGGGAAAAGTATGACAATTTTAAGTAGTTGTTTTAGAAGAACCTGGGTTTTATTTACACTTTAAGTACAGAGCAGTCAGAAGAGCTACAGAGACATCACAATGTGTTCTAATCAAGTTTGTTCAAATCAAAAGCTCAGCCTGCAGTGTGTTTGTGTGTGTTAGTATGTGTACGTGTGTATGAGTGTATGGAGGGTGTCGCAGGAATGTGTGTCACAGTGGTTTCAATTACAGCATGACATCTGGACAAAAAGAGACGCAAACACACACTCATCAGCATGCAGGACGAGCTCACCTGATCATTAATGCGCTGGAGCTGAGCACCAAGCCAGCTGTCATAATCAGCACACACACACACACACACACACACACACACACACACACACCTGCTGGCCACTTTAGTGAGGGGACGTGTTTATCAGTGTGTGGTGTGTGTCTCAACATGAGGCTCCTGTCCTCAGCATTTGGTTAATTGAGAAAAGCAAACAAAATACACACAAACACAACCACACGTACACACACACTATCACAATCTTGTGAATGAACAGCTTTACCTTCAGCTCCTAATAACCTGTTTGTGCATGTTTATACACATACACAAACAAGATCTAAGAACCAGGTAGCTTTGTTAATTTTGCAATAAGCGTCCATCACAGGTAGCTGTATCAGAAATCCTTAAGAAGTTGAAAACATTTTTAAGCATTTAATATAACACCCATAAACCTATATAAACAATTAAGTCTTCTTTACAAAGATGACATACCACCACATAACTGTTTTATAAACTGTTATTCCAACATTTACAAACCTGCCATACCTCTTCATAGCCCTTTATAGGCTTATACAAATATTATGGCATCGGAATTCTCATACAAGTGTTTAATCGCCACTTGTATATAGATTCACCATTTGATCCACCACTTGTTTGTCTGTCAGTGGTGATTATGTTTGTGTGCATAAAATATTTTTTACTTGCTTTAGATTTATTTGTATTAGATTAAATGATATCATGGCTCCATCTTAAGCTTTGTTCCTCATATGCTTCAGGACAATTGTTGTGCAAATAAGCTTGCATGAAAATGGGATATTTAGCTGGTTGCCTAAGATACAGACATAATCTGTGTGTTAGAGTTGAGGCTCGGGAACCAACTACAATTCCCATCAGCCACTCCACAACATGGAAACTGGTGACATGTATGTTTGTGCACTTGGTTCATGTTCAGGCTAACTACTTTGAACACCATTGACATTACATTCAAAGCTGTGTACCCACTAATTGATGTTTGTTTATTCAGCTAACACAGAACCCTTATTAGGACCCTAATATAATTAATATTCTAAAACAATCCAGTTACACACATCAACATTGCAATATGTGACACAAATAAAATGTTTTTACTGAAAAGGTTTCTCAGCAAACTCAGAGAAATGGAAGCATTGATGGGATCTACAAAGTACATTGAGGTGTTTTCATCAGAAAAATAAGAACTGAACACTAGTAAGGGAAATGCTGTCATAGGGTTACAAGATGAAGAACTACCTTTATGAGTTCCTTAAATTAATTTCTGACTTTACCCAATCTTTTGGATAAGGTCATATACTTAGATTGGTTTTAATTTCACTGCTATGCAGATGACATTCAATCTCTTAGTTTAGTCTCTCCCTCAGACACACAACTTATCCTTTCTTTTCCTTCCTCAGACACCTATGTTTCTGCCCAGATCTCAGCAGGCCTGGCAGACATCTTATCATGGATGGCAGCTCATCAGCTAGAAATGAATCTAAGCAAAACTGGACTGCTGTACATCTCAGATTATTCATCCTCATATCAGGTTATTGCGATCTCTCTGGACTCTCTGATTTCACTTTTGGTCACTGCATGCAGCATCGTGGTAACCATGGACAATCAAGTGTCTTTATTCTGTTATCTTGTTAATCTGACATGTGCATTTCATTTTCTTCTTTACAACATCTGAGAAATTTGTCCATTTCTATCCACACAGGCCACTCAGGCACTTGATCAGTACCTTGTCATTTTGGTTCTAGATTGCTGCAGTCTGACAGAGGTTCAACCTCTGCAACAGATCCAGAATGCAGTTGCACAACTATTCAACTTTTCTCAATTCTTCAAAAATACCCTGTTTCTACACTCCTTCCATTGGTTTCTGTAGCTTCCTGCTTTAAATTTAAAACATGATGTTGCTTACAAAGCCAAAAACAGACCAGCCTCCACCTGGTTTTAGACTTCTTTCTTCTGTTACCATTGTGACTAGGTAAAATATTACTCCAGAAAAAAAAAAGTATATTTGCCTTTACTTAAGTATCCAATGTACTATGATTTAGTCTGGCTATAATGTTCTTATTATCGTTTTTTCTTACAAGACTCTTTCTTAATCAACTCAGTTATCAGGTTTTTTTTTTTTTTTTTTTTTTTTTTAAGTACACTTTTTATAGATAAATACCCCGAATTAGGGTTTTAATAGTTATAAGAACAAATTTGATTGAAATTGTTTATCAATTAATTGAAGAAAATAATAATAATAATAATAATAATAATAATAATAATAATAATAATAATTATTATTATTATTATTATTATTATTATTATAATGATAATGATAATGATAATAATAATAATGCAGCCCTGATAAATGTTTCAAAGCAATTCATTAAGTTGCTCTAGATAATTGACATCAATGATTTGTTCTGTTAGGAACTTCAGTACCCACAAAAGATTCCAATTGAAACTTTATGTTGTAGGGTTCATCAGAGTGTAGGAAGCTAGAATGTTGAGTACTATATATATATATATATATATATATATATATATATATATATATATATATATTGAATATAATAATAATAATAATAAAGGGAGAAGTAGAGGAGATTCTCATATATATATATATATATATATATATATATATATATATATATATATATATATATATATATATATATATATGAAATAGGAAATAAATATTTTTGTATAATATAATTTTTTCCCCCAACAAAGTTGTTTCCTATAACACAATGAATAGACAATAAAATAACTGCAAACACACACTACATTAACCACATTTAAGTATGTAATTTCTTTGATATGGCGAGCATCCAGACCATTTCATGTGTGGGGTGTGGAATGTATAGTCAGTCTTTTTCCATCGATAGCAATAATTTTATCTGTGAGAAGTTTACATTTACATTTGCAGCATTTATCAGATGCCCTTGTCCAGAGGGACGTACAAATATGCTTTAACCCTGTAGATAACACTAAATTTAATTTATTTCCTTATCAAAAATCATCACCTTTCTCAAATCAGAAACTACACAGTTAATTCCAAAGGTAATTGAACCTGTTCTAAAAATAATACACTTTTCCATTTTCACTGGTTATTGCAAGTTAGAGCAATAAATGAAGTAAATGGAAATGTGTTGACTAGCAAGGAGAATGTGTTGAGAAGGTTTAGGAAATATTTTAAGCAGTTGATGAATGAGAATAAATGAGAGAGAGAAGGTTGAATGGTGTGTAGATGGTAAGGAGAATATGAGAGCAACTATTAAAAGGATGAAGAGTTGAAAGTGGTGTTTTAAACCAGATAGTTTAACAAGATTTTGGAAGGTGAGAAGATGCCTGAGGAATGGAGAAGGAGTGTGCTGGCATCCTCTGTTTAAGAATAAAGGAGATGTGCAGATTTGCAGTAACTACAGGGGAATTAAATTGATCAGTCACACTATGAAGTTATGGGAAAGAGTTGTGAAACCCAGGCTGAGAGAAGAGGTGATCATCTGTGAGCAACAGTATGGTTTCATGCTGAGGATGAGCACTATGGATGCAATATTTGCAGTGGAAATGTTGATGGAGAAGTATAGAGAAGGTCAGAAGGAGTTGCATTGTGTGTTTGTGGATTAAGAGAAAGCGTAGGACAGGGTGCCTAGAGAGAAGTTGTGGTATTGTATTAGGAAGTCTGTTGTGGCAGAGAAGTATGTGAAGGTGGTGCAGGACATGTATGAGGACAGTGTGACAGCAGTGAAGTGTGCAGTAGGAACGACAGACTGGTTCAATGTGGAAGTTAAACTGAATCAAGGATCGGCTCTGAGCTCTTTCCTGTTTGCAGTGGACAGGTTGACAGATGAGGTCAGACAGGAGTCTCTGTGGACTATGATGTTTGCAAATTATATTGTGATTTGTGGTGAGAGTAGGGAGAAGGTTGAGAAGAGCCTGGAGAGGTGGAGGTACATGCTGGAGAGAAGGGGAATGAAAGTCAGTAGAAGTAAGACAGAGTACATGTGTGTGAATGAGAGAGAGGGTAGTGGAGTGTTGCAGTTGCAGGAAGACGAGGTGGTGAAGGTGGATGAGTTTAAGTACCTGGGGTCAACAGTGCCAAGTAATGGAGAGTTTATTAGAGAAGTAACGGAAAGAGTGCAGGCAGGGTGGAGTGGGTGGAGAAGATTGGCAGAAGTGATTTGTGATAAAATGGTATTTGCAAGTGTGAAAGGGAAAGTTTATAGGACTGTGGTGAGACCTGCTATGTTGTATGGTTTAGAAACAGTGGCATTGAGTAAAGGAGGAGGTTTATGGATGTGGTGAAGGAAGAAATGCAGGTAGTTGGTTTGAAAGAGGCAGATGTAGATGACAGGGGGTATGGAGACGAATGATCCGCTGTGGCGACCCCTAATGAGAGAAGCACTGTTTGAAGTGGTAAATGACCTGTTATTGGCCTCTGATTAGGGTTGTGTCTCTGTACTTGTTTTGTTCGACTTTTGTGCAGCTTTTGACACCATTGATCATATCATTCTCCTTGCAAGACTAGGGACTGTTGTTGAAATAAAGGGAACAACTCTCTCCTGGCTTAGGGCTTATCTGACTGATCGCTATCCGTTTGTTGATGTAAACGATGAGTTCTCCACACTCTTTGGGGTAAAGTTTGGTGTTCTGCAAGGATCTGTCTTAGGCTCACTGCTTTTCTCTGGGTGAAATTATACAAAACATGGTATTAGCTTCCTTTGCTATGCTGATGATACACAGTTGTATGTTTCATCAAAACCAGATGAGAGAGGCCAGTTTAACAATGTAACTTTCTGATTACATAAGATTTTTGGATGGTCTGGTCTGTCCATCTTAGTGTGTACAGCAGTCAAAGACCCTGGTCTTGGTCAAATATTTTGATAATCGTTTAATTTGACAATTTATTTATTTATTTTATTTTAATCAATTAACTCTTCTTCTAAACTTTTCTTTTTTCTTTTTTGCTTATTATAACTATATAACCCCCTAATTCAGGGTATTTATGCATAAAATCTTTATGCATCTTTTAAAATGCAAAAGCTACATAGTGAGTTTAACTATATTTAATTTTGACATTTTAAAGCTTATAGTGGCTTCTTGTTGAGAAATGCATAGGGAATTTTTCCTTTGAACAGATTTACTCATGCTTGATTGTTTCTGTAAAAAAACAATTAAAAAAATAAATGCATTTGAGTACAATTTGTTTAAATTAAAATTTGTATGAATTTCATTGATAATTGCAGATGGCAAGTTGACAGCAATGCTTAAAATAATCAATATAAAATATAAGACGTTTTGACAATTTTTTTGAAAGAAATACACAGACATTTTGTTTAGTTGTGAAGATATAAGCATCTAGAATTAATAATTAAAATAAATAATAATTAATACAATTTTGTATAATAAATAAATGATATGCATAAAGAAAATATACAAACATTGCATAAAGTAAATATAAAAACATTGAAGAAAATCATTTGAAGTAAAGCCACAGTAAATCACATTTGAAAACAGATGTTACTGTTGTAGAAGACAAATGCTATGAAAAAGAATGGAACTGAGAAATAAAGCAAGCTAACAGGCTTGATTTTTTTAAAAAGGAAAAAATATGCATTGGTGTATGAATGTATAAGCATTTTGTTTGTTTGCGCTGTTTTAATTGAATCCATCACTATGTCACGAGCAAGCTGATTGATCAACCTGGTGCTCACAAGTCACGCCAGAACAGATCTAGCACGACTGTCCTGGAGTACTAGATCTAGAAGATATTATCACATCACCCCTGTTTTAATCAGTCTTTACTGGCTTCCAATTAAATCTTGCATTGATTACAAAATACTACTACTGAAGTACAGTATAAAGCACTTGGTCTCACGCCGCAGTATCTGAGGGTGTTTTCACACCTAGTTCGTTTGAGCCCTCCAAACGCTCTCGGAGCGGTTCAGTGTGTATATGGGTGTTTTCACACCTAGTTCGTTTAAGCCCTCCAAACGCTCTCGGAGCGGTTCAGTGTGTATATGTGAACAAACCAAGTGATCTCAGACCCCTTAAAAGGACCCAGAAGCGAACCGTACTCAGACCACCTCCGGAGGTGGTCTGAGTACGGTTCGTTTGTGGGTCCGTTTGTGGTTCGATTTGTTTGTGACATGTGAAAGCAATGTGGTCCCGGTCCGCTTTGCATTTCGTTTCGCCAAATGTCCCTGGAGGCTTGCCATACCTGCAGCCGTGTTCCGTCACTGCTGAAACACAAAACTTTTTGACATGGCAGGTCGCGGAGTCGTGTGGTCTTATGAAGAGAGCTGTGCACTTATTGATATTTGTAAAAAGGATGGCAAACGCCAACTATTCACAATACATAAAAACATAAAAGTATTTCTTTTGTTTTCTCAAAAACTGAAGGAAAGGGGCTACAGCAGAACAGCACTACAATGTCACGTACAAGTGAAAAAACTACGACAGAAGTACATAAACACACGTGATAAAATTTCACACAATTCTGGGTTTTGAGTTCTTATGAGGTTGAGGTGTGAACACGAAAGGGTCTGAGATCACTTCAATACTGAAGAGGACCAAAAAGAGAACTGGGTTCTCTTTTGAGTCTTTTTTATTGTGAACACGAAAGGGACTGAGTTCACATTTGCTTAGATCACTTTCTGGTTCACTTTAAGTGAACTGGGTTTGGTTCTTTTAAAACGAACTAGGTGTGAAAACACCCTGAGTGAACTTCTGTACAATTATGATTCCCCATGCATACTTAGGAACTTTATCTTATAAAACCCAACAGTTATGGAACAGCCTTCCAAATAGTGTCCGGAACTCAGACACAGTCTCAGTGTTCAAGTCGAGGCTGTAAACATATTTATTTAGTTGTCCCCCTCACTCTCACGCTTTCACTCAGGTTTGTTGACTTTGGTGTGGTGAGCCGTTTCTTATCCCTGAGATGCTTCACGTCTTCTGGATCTACGATTTAGTTATGCTGCCATAGCAAGTCTTGCCGGAGTCCCCAACTGCACAGTTGTTTTATACAACAATGATACTTTATAACCTCTCCCCATCACTTCTCTCTCTCTCTCTCTCTCTCTCTCTCTCTGTTTCTCACTCTCTGTCAAGTTAAACATACTCTTGAGGTATTCTCCTTATCCCATCTCAGGGAGTTTTTAATTGCCACGGTCGCCACCAGCTTGCTCATAACCGACAAATTTACACTTATAAAGAACAATCTTATTCATTCTTTATTGCTACATTATCTGTGTAAAGCTGCTTTGAGACAATGTCCATTGTTAAAAGTGCTATACAAATAAAAATAAGAATTTCATTTAATTAAAAAAATTTTCTGGAAACAAAGTAGACCTTTTGGTGGTTCTTCAGGCGAAAGGCACAGTGAATTTGTGGTGTTTGATAATTCTAACTTCATATCTGGTGTTAAAGCAAGTGGACTGAGGAGTTTCACCCACAGAGTGACATATCAAATATTTGCAGACTTTCCTCCACATGAGACGTGTCAAATAAAAAAAAAAAGGGTTTCATTTGTCGAGTCTGGATGTGCAGACGGTCTGAACCGAAATGAAAGTGTCTATTTTCGAGTAAACAGAGGTGTGGAAGTATCTGTGAAGGTTTAAGATGCGGTCAGGAGCAGGACTGACAGCTGAAAATGTAGAAGCTTGTATCTTCTCTCATGACTTTCTAAATGCTGAGTAGCTCCAGAGCTTCTTCATTGCTTTACCAGTTAAACGGTAAGGATTGAAAAGCTGCAGAAATGTCAATGATGTCATTCTAAAGGTCAAAGATAACAAAATCCATCCAACTTCTCAGCACCATACCATATACATTTATATTAATCTCTATTCTGAAGGACAGGAGAACACTGGAGAATGCAGAACCGAATTGAATGCAAAGATGAAAAGATCATTAATGGGTTTTTCAGCTTCTTCACTTATAATAATTTACTTCCGTTTGCACTTTATTAAAGGGTTCATTAGGTGAAACTCCTCAGGTACACGATCTTACAGAAAATGTTTCCATTATGGAGTGGGACTGGGAATACATGAGAAGATTATTTTTCTATAACAGTTTGCCACAAAGTGTATCACAGCAATCTGATATCAATTACAATTCTCTATTTATTAAAGAACAACACATTGTTTGATTGCAATAATCCCTGATGAGCAGCTATGGCGACTGTGGTAAGGAAAAACTCCCTTAGATGTTATGAGGAAGAAACCTTGAGAGGTAGAGAAAGAGAAGCAGTGGAGAGGAATTAGCGTAGCTACTGTTCATGATATTAACAAGCACAAGTTGATAAAGTGCATGTGTTCAGATGTACTAGAGCACAGGGTTATGATGTGATGTGTTATGTGTAGGCTTTGCTAAATAGAGAGTGTCTGAGCCCCGAACACTGTCAGGAAGACTATTCCAAATTTTAGGAGCTAAATATGAAAATGCTCCACCTTTAGTGGACTTTGCTATTCACGGAACTACTAGAAGTTTGGAGTTTTGACATCTCAATGAGCATTACGGATTGTAGTGTGTTAGAAGACTGGAGGAATAATTGAAAGCTAAACCATTTAGTGTTTTGTAAGTAAGTAGCAGTTTTCAATTGAAAACTTAACAGGTACCGGTGAGGTGACGTCACGACCAGGAGTATAAAGCGCATATAAGAGAGGACAGCCGCAGCTTCTGCAAGGGAGAAGGAAGTGCTGCAGGGGCGCTGGAGGTGTGGCATAGAGACGCAGTGTCTCGTTCCCTCAGGGAACTAGGGTTACATACGTAACCTAGAGACGTTTCCTTTCAGGAACTCGAGCTGCGTCTAAACGCTTTGGGAACGAGTGTCCAATCACGCCAGACTGACCAGTCCCTGCCTAGTGGGTGTGTCACCACAGCTAGAGAAGGACTGAGGGGCCAGGAGTGGCACTGCGGTCTAGGTTATAAAACCACACAAAAGGTCAGTGGGGTGGACCAACCCGCAGTGTTACATAGGTCTTGGGGGAACACCAGAGGACCGAGACTCTGAGGCAGAGTGAAGATGTGATCGCATCAACAATGCACCTGCTCAGAGCCTGCTTATCAGCAAGGAGGCCTCTCTTGGGAGGGCTGTAGCAGATGAGCAGCTGATGGGTCCTTCTCCAAGGACCCGTCCCGTGGACGTAGGTGTCCAGTGCAGTGCAAAGCCGGTCTAGTTTGTCCTGGTCTGGGGCCTGGAAAGGAGGTGGATAGAATGCCTGTAATCTTATTGGTCGTGGGACAACTGAGGGCACCTTGGGAATGTAACCCCCTGTACAGGGGTACAGAAAGGCACCAGCCATACCAGGGATAAACTCTAGGAAGGAAGGGGGCAACAGACAGAGCCTGCAGGTCCCCTAGCCTTTTGATGGAGCCGTGGGCCAACAAGAACAAGGTCTTGATTGAAAGGTGCCTCCAAGATGCTTCGGCTAAAGGCTCGAAGGGGGGTTCAGAAAGAGCCCCCAAAAAGATGGCCAGATCGCACCCAGGCACTCTAGGTTGCACCGGGGGCCTCAGCCTCCGGGTGCCACAAAGAAAATGCGTTACCATCGGGTCTCGCCCAAAGATGGCCACGGCTACGGGGCAGACGTGTAGACTTTTAGGGTGGACAGAGCCAACCCCTGGTGAACCGTCCCTCGAGGAATTCCAGCACTGAACCAATCGGGCAGTGGACTGGATCCAGCTGGTGGTGCTCACACCATGAGCAGAACAGACGCCACCTGGCGGCATATGACCTCCTCGTGGAGGGAACTCTGGAGCGGAGAATGGTTTCTAACACCTCAGTGGAGAGACCAAAACCACGGAGCTGTGCCCCCTCAGGGGCCACAGCCTCCACAGATCTGGGCGGGCGTGAATATGGCACCCCCTAGCTGGGAAAGGAGATCCCTTCTCAAAAGAATCTTCTACGGAGGATGCTCGAGGAGAGCCACCATGTCTGCGAAACATAGTTTGCGCGGCCACCATGGCGCTACCAGGAGGAGACTGACTTCGTCCCAGCGAACCCTCTCCAGAACTCCCGGAAGCAGTGCGATGGGGAAGCGTACAGACCCAGCCTCTGCCACGCCTGAGATATGGCCATTCCCCTGGTCTCAACACCCGCCTCAACCCGGTGTCTGCTGCCTCGTTCAACCAGCCCGGGATGTAAACCACCCTCGATGAGAGGAGCTTCCCATGGGTCCAAAGGAGGATCTGGTGCACCAGCCTGCACAGGGGGCGTGAACGCAAACCTCCTAGATGGTTGATGTAGGGGACCACCGCAGTATTGTCCATACGGACCAACCCGTGGTGACCTCTGAGGTCCGAGAGGAAATGCTTCAGTGCTAGAAGCATGGCCAGCATCTCTAGGCAATTGATGTGCCAGCGTAGATGGGGCCAGTCCAACAGACATCTGGTGGAGCGACCACTCATGATCGCTCCCCACCCCGTGAGGGACGCATCCGTTGTTAGCATTAAGTATTTAGTATTACGACCGGGGACTCCCAGCACAGTGCCTGGAGATAGGAACCAGAGATCTCTCCAAACATCTAAGGCACGTAGGCATCGCCGCATGACCTTGATAGTGCGGAGGGGGTTGCCCCTCCATGAGAACCCGCGGGTCCTGAATCACACTGGACGCAGCTGCCATAAGCCCTAGCAGTGTCTGGAACTGTTTGACAGTAAGAGGCTGCCCTTCTCTGACCTTCCTGACGGCCGTAAGGATAGCCACAATGTGGGCATAGGAAAGCTGCGCACACAAAGTAGTTGAATCCCATATGAGGTGGTTCTCTGTAATGGAGAAAGCACACTCTTCACGGCGTTCAGCCGAAACCCCAATGCCTTCATGGGCGTGAGAACGACACATCAATACCGGACCACCAACTGCTCAGACTGGGCTTGGATCAACCAATTGTCGAAGTAGTTGGGGATGCGGGTGCCCTGAGACCTCAGGGGAACCAAAGCTGCATCCACACGTTTCGTGAAGGTACGGGGTGAACGGGCAAGGCCAAAGGGAATATCCTGGATTGGTAAGCTTCGGCCCTGAAAGCGAACCTCAGGAACTTCCTGTGAGAAGGTAGGATGGATACATGAAAGTATGCATTCTTTAGACCTACCATGACAAACCAGTCTTCGGATCTGATTTGAAGCACGACCTGCTCGAGGGTCAGCATCTTGAACCAAGCATAGAACCTGGACTCTAGTTCTGATGGAGGGACCACCTCGATGCCCCCTCTCCTCAGGAGAGTGTCTACTTCCTGTTCCATGACCAGAGCCTGCTGACTTCCCACCAGGGTGAGAAGAACCCCGTGAAAATGGGGCGGAGGAGACCCGAACTGAATCAAGTAGCCTCGCTCTACAGTACGCAGGACCCACCAGGACACATCTGGAAGAGCTTGCAAAGCTGCCAGAAAGTGGGTACCAGTCTCTCAAGACTGACCCCTGGTCCAGAGACAAGGGAGCACCCTGAGACGGCTCTAGGGGAGGCGAGATCTCCGGGACCACAACGATGCCAGGTGGAGACCAAGGAGAGAGCTCGCTGGAGCTGGCCGTGCCCTGAAGCACCGAGGGTGGCAGGGTTAATGGACCAGGTCCCTGAGGGGGCCGGGACAGGGCGGGCACTGGATAAAACAGTGTGGCACGCCCCTTCATCCCCAGAAAGGTCTGTGCCAGGATCTCTTCATCGAAGTCATCCTGTTGAAGATGACAGTCCTCAGATCTGTCACCTCACGTGGCCTTTATGCGAGCGCCCCGCAGGATCCCTCACAGGGGGAGAGCGAGTCGCGACACTGCATTTCTGCACCTCCCGATGGGAGACGAGGGCTGTGATCGGGGCTGTGCCCGCCGACGGGGTCTTGAGGGAGGAAGCGATCCCGGGAGACAGAGATAGCTCGCAAGCGTCTCTCCAACCCGCAGCATCACTCCATACATGTGTACTTCCTGCCCCGTAATGTTCTTTCTTTGTTTTTTGTTTTTTTTAATACTATGTTGAAAGGGGCCGAAGGGACCATGCCCATGACCATGACACTTAGTGTACAGGTCTGGAAAGGACGGAAAATCCCGACATGGAGGTTGCAACCTGGTGTCAGAAAAAGTGCTCATCCAGCTGGACAGAGGGACTTTTCTGCTCATGAGCTCAGCCAGGGCTTACATATATAAATATGCATACAACTATATACTCTATATGTATATATACTCATATATATAAATCATATATGAAAATAAAGAAAACTCTTTAAATAAGCAGGTGTGTCCAAACTTTTGGTCTGTACTGTATATATATATATATATATATATATATATATATATATATATATATATATATATATATATATATATATATAAATTTATTATTATTATTATTATTATTATTATTATTATTATATTTTACTACGAGGAGTGAGAGCACCCCCCTCGAGCACGGCGCAATATGCGCAGATCATGCACAGAATGTGCAGAGAATCTGAGCCGAAAATGCACAGAATGTGCGCAGCCGCATCCCTCGGGAAGCGACCTAGCTCCGCCCCCAACTCCATAGCTCTATGAGTTTAGCTCAGTGCCCCCCTCCTCCTTCTCAGAGGAAGAGAGGTGGAGCTAATGCTCTCACCGCAGGAGGAAGAATCCGCCGAAAGGCGTGCTTCCGACCGTTATTTATTTTAATTATTTTATCTTACTACGAGGAGAAAGAGCAGAATGTGCGTGGCACCATGAGTGCGGCGCAATATGCGCTGATCATTCAAAGAATGTGAAAAGAATCTGAGCCGAAAGTACGCAGAATGTGCGCAGCCGCATCCCTCGGGAAGTGACCTAGCTCTACCCCCAACTCCATAGCTCTATGAGTTTAGCTCGCAAAGTGCCCCCCCTCCTCCTCCTCAGAGAAAGAGAGGCGGAGCTAATGCTCTCGTCGCAGGAGGAAGAATCCGCCGAAAGGCGTGCTTCAAGCCTGCGAGTGAGTGCTGGACCAAGCAGGTGAGGCTGGAAAAAGGGACAAGCCCATTTTGAAACCCTCTGCGAGGTCCATGCGAGCCGGGGCAGAACCCGAGACGTGAGCTCTCTCCGCATTCGGGAGCGGAGCGATGTCATTGGGAAAAACATATCTCCTTTTTTTTTTTTTTTTTACTTTTTTTGACAAACAATCTAACAGACAACACACAGAGCGCTTTCTGAACAACAGAAGCTTCCGCTGTCCTCTCTCATATGCGCTTTATACTCCTGGTCATGACGTCACCTCACCGGTGACTGCCAGCGTCCAATTTTTGACTGATTACACACATTATTTCAGAGCGTGAACACTCAGGCGCGTTCCCAAAGCATTTCGACGCAGCTCGAGTTCCTGAAAGGGAACTCTGTCTTTTTTAGAATTTAATAATAGAAAGTTATGAGTCATCCAGTCTTAATTCTTTAACACACTCAGTTATCCGAACCATTTGAGCTGTATCTTCTGGTTTTGATGATATATATAGCTGGGTATCATTAGCGTAACAGTGGAAACTAATCCCATGCCTTCTAATAATATTTCCTAAGGGAAGCATGTTTATTGTAAAAAGCAGAGGTCCTAGAACTGAACCTTGTGGCACGCCATAATTTACTTGCATTAACCTGGATAGCTCTTCATTTAAGTCTACAAAATGGTAACGATCAGACAGGTAGGATTTAAACCAGCTTGATGCCTGTCCCTGAATGCCGATGTAATTTTTTAAGTGATCTAGGAGAAGATCATGATCTATAGTGTCAAATGCAGCACTAAGCCTTTGTCTGAAGCTAAAAACAGGTCATTAGTGATTTTAACTAAAGCAGTTTCTGTGCTATGATGGGGCCTAAAACCTGACTGAAACTCTTCAAAGATATTGTTCTCTTGTAAGTAGGAACATAACTGGGCAAAGACAATATTTTCTAAAATCTTTGACATAAATGGGAGATTTGAAATGAGTCTGTAATTTGATAGTGTATTTGGATCCAAATTAGGTTTTTTAATGAGGGGCTTAATAACTGCTAACTTGAGGGGTTTAGGGACGTGACCTAAAGATAGTGAGGAGTTAATAAAATTCAGAAGAGGCTCACCAGCTGTATGTAACACTTCTTTCAATAGTTCAGTTGGAATAGGATCTAACTGACATGTTGTTGATTTAGCTTTGGTAATAACATTTTACAGCTGTTCCTGTCCTATACATGTAAAGCAGTGTAGTTGTGGAGTTTTAGGTGAGATTGGGTCAGGAGATGCTGTCAGAGGTTTGACCTCCACAATTGTTTTTCTAATACTATACATTTTTTCAGTGAAGAGATTCATATAGTCCTTACTACTAAACTGTGATGGAATACATTTTTCAGATACCTGATTTGTTGTTAATTTAGCTACTGTACTGAAAAGGAACCTGGGATTGTTTTTGTTGTTTTCTATGAGTTTGCTCAGGTGCTTAGCTTTTTAGCTTTTTAGATTCCACTCCATTTTCTCTCCAGATTACGGCCAGTTCTCTTGAGGGCATGCGTATGACTATTATACCATGATGGAGGTCTTTGTTCTCTAACCTTTTTTAACCATATGGGGGCAAGGGTGTCTAATGTGCTAGGGAGGATAAGGTCTATGTTGTTAGCCATTTTATGATTTTAGTAAGAAATTGAGATAAATCAGGCAGGTTATTTATGAATCTGTCCTTAGTGTTCGGAACAATAGTCCTACCAGGTCGATAACGAGTGAAACATGGCTAATGTGCTCTACCTGTAGTGTGTACAATATGATCTAATGGTCCATAATGTCATTACTCTGAAGTAAAATATCTATATCAGTGAAGTCTGCTTCATGGGATATCATTAAGTCTAGTGTGTGGTTAAAACGATATGTTGGTATAATGATGTTTTGTTTAACCCCAAAAGAGTTTAATAAGTCCACAAATGATAGTCCTAGGGCATCGTTTGCATCATCTACATGAATATTAAAATCTCCTACAAGCAGCACTTTATCAAAATTGATCAAGAGGTCTGAAGAAAACAAGCAAACTCTTGAAGAAAATCACTTTAAGAACAAGCACTTCAAATGATTTAAACCTGAAACCTAATCATTAAGAATGGCACTATAAATGTTTGCTACCCCACCCCATGACCAGTCTGATGGGACTCATGCTTATAAGCCTACCCTGACAGTGTAGACTCGTTTAGACCCATATAGTCATTTGGTTTAATCCAGGTCTCAGTTAAACAAAGTGCATCAAGATTATTATCTGTGATCATCTCATTTACAATGAGTTCTTTGGGTGCAAGTGATGCTGAAAAGACCAAACTTTAGAACTTTTTTTGTGTTTGCTTATCTGGCATTTTTCAGTTTTAACTGCAATAAGATTATTTCTGGAGCTTATTTATTTCTTGGTTTTACTACACGAGGAATATACACGGTTTCTATAAATCGAGCTGTGTGTGTACTTGTAACTACAGTTGACCTACGAGTGCATTAATGTGAGTTTTCCGAGTACATTTTTACATTATTTTTTGCTTTGTTACGCGATCAAAAATTTAGGTACGAGCTCCAAACGCCGCTGCTAGATGGCGACGCAAAGCCAGAAAGCGAAGATTGTAACAAAAATTAAGATAAGCAAAGAAGAAAAAGTAAAAAATGTAAAGTTTAGGCATACTGTCAGGGTGCGAGCGAAACAAAAGACAGAAGCCGGAGTACAGCTTGATTGTGTTTTAATGACATGCATGAGAGAGAGATACACACACGCTGCACACGCACACACACACACACACACACACACACACACACACACACACACACACACACACACACACACACACACACACACACACACACACACACACACACACACACACACACACACACACACACACACACACACACACACACACACACACACACACACACACACACACACACACACACACACACACACACACACACACACACACACACACACACACACACACATGTGGCACGCCATAATTTACTTGCATTAATCTAGATAGCTCTTCACTTAAGTCTGCAAAATGGTAACGATCAGACAGGTAGGATTTAAACCAGCTTAATGCCTGTCCCTGAATGCCGATGTAATTTTTTAAGTGATCTAGGAGAAGATCATGATCTATAGTGTCAAATGCAGCACTAAGCCTTCGTCTGAAGCTAAAAACAGGTCATTAGTAATTTTAACTAGGGCAGTTTCTGTGCTACGATGGGGCCTAAAACCTGACTGAAACTCTTCAAAGATATTGTTCTCTTGTAAGTAGGAACATAACTGGGCAGAGACAATCTTTTCTAAAATCTTAGACATAAATGGGAGATTTAAAATGGGTCTGTAGTTTGATAGTGTGTTTGGATCCAAATAAGGTTTCTTAATGAGGGGCTTAATAACTGCTAACTTGAGGGGTTTAGGGACATGACCTAAAGATAATGAGGAGTTAATAATATTGAGAAGAGGCTCACCAGCTGTATGTCACACTTCTTTCAATAGTTTAGTTGGAATAGGATCTAACCGACATGTTGTTGATTTAGCTTTGGTAATAACATCATACAGCTCTTCCTGTCCTGTACATGTAAAGCCGTGTAGTTGTGGAGATTTAGGTGAGATTGTGTCAGGAGATGCTTTCAGAGGTTGGACCTCCACAATTGTTTTTCTAATACTATACATTTTTTCAGTAAAGAAATTCATGAAGTCCTCACTACTAAACTATGATGGAATAAAATTTTAGATACCTGATTTGTTGTTAATTTAGCTACTGTATTGAAAAGGAACCTGGGATTGTTTTTGTTGTTTTCTATGAGTTTGCTCAGGTGCTTAGCTTTTTAGCTTTTTAGATTCCACTCCATTTTCTCTCCAGATTACGGCCAGTTCTCTTGAGGGCATGCGTATGACTATTATACCATGATGGAGGTCTTTGTTCTCTAACCTTTTTTAACCATATGGGGGCAAGGGTGTCTAATGTGCTAGGGAGGATAAGGTCTATGTTGTTAGCCATTTTATGATTTTAGTAAGAAATTGAGATAAATCAGGCAGGTTATTTATGAATCTGTCCTTAGTGTTCGGAACAATAGTCCTACCAGGTCGATAACGTAGTGAAACATGGCTAATGTGCTCTACCTGTAGTGTGTACAATATGATCTAATGGTCCATAATGTCATTACTCTGAAGTAAAATATCTATATCAGTGAAGTCTGCTTCATGGGATATCATTAATTCTAGTGTGTGGTTAAAACGATATGTTGGTATAATGATGTTTTGTTTAACCCCAAAAGAGTTTAATAAGTCCACAAATGATAGTCCTAGGGCATCGTTTGCATCACCGTGTACAGGCCCTGGGGGTCTGTACACGGTGGCCAGACCAAGAGAGCAGAGCAAGGGGCAGAGAGCAGAGCAAGGGGTTTCCTATGCATGTCTAAAAGTAAAACTTTAAGAACAAGCACTTCAAATGATTTAAACCTGAATCCTAATCTCTGACTAACATTAAGATTGGCATTATAAATGGTTGCTACACCACCCCATGACCAGTCTGATGGGACTCATGCTTATAAGCATATCCTGACAGTGTAGACTCGTTTAGACCCATATAGTCATTTGGTTTAATCCAGGTCTCAGTTAAACAAAGTGCATCAAGATTATTATCTGTGATCATCTCATTTACAATGAGTTCTTTGGGTGCAAGTGATGCTGAAAAGACCAAACTTTAGAACTTTTTTTGTGTTTGCTTATCTGGCATTTTTCAGTTTTAACTGCAATAAGATTATTTCTGGAGCTTGTGTATTTATTTCTTGGTTTTACTACACGAGGAATAGACACGGTTTCTATAAATCGAGCTGTGTGTGTACTTGTAACTACAGTTGACCTACGAGTGCATTAATGTACGAGTTTTCCGAGGTACATTTTTTACATTATTTTTTTGCTTTGTTACGCGATCAAAAAATTTAGGTACGAGCTCCAAACGCCGCTGCTAGATGGCGACGCAAAGCCAGAAAGCGAAGATTGTAACAAAAATTAAGATAAGCAAAGAAGAAAAAGTAAAAAATGTAAAGTTTAGGCATACTGTCAGGGTGCGAGCGAAACAAAAGACAGAAGCCGGAGTACAGCTTGATTGTGTTTTAATGACATGCATGAGAGAGAGAGATACACACACGCGCACACACGCGCACACACACATGCACGCACACACACGCACACGGCAGTCCATTGGTTGAGAGAGAGTCCGAGGTGCACTTTGAGCAGGCCAGTCTCACCCCACATCGTCACATATCGATGTTGCCTCGGATGGCGTAGACATCCGACGCAGAAAGGAGCCCCTTTGCGTCGCTTTTCAACTTAGATGGCCGTCCAATACACTTAATCACTTATTATTTATAATAACTATTATTTATATTAATAAACACATTACTTATAATAATAAGTGTATCGGATTATGTATACTATATTTAATAAATAATAATAATGTTACTAAATGTCCACTACATACGACCGATTCGTTGGTTGTCCCCCGGCCGCGTCCAAATCTACACGATCCACACGAAGATGACCCGAACCCTAACCCTAACCCAAACCTTAACCCTAATCCAAAGATGAGGGATTTGCATTGAAGTGTATAGGACGGGCATCTACGTTAAAAAGCGACGGGATTTGCATTAAAGTGTATAGGACGGCCATCTACGTTGAAAAGCGACGCAAAGGGGCTCCCTTCTATGTCGGATGTCTACGCCATCCGAGGCAACGTCGATATGTGACGATGTGGGGTGAGACTGTGTAGCTTTGGGAGAAGCGTAGCTGACCCGAGATGCACGGTGAGGAGAAGTGCAGCCGGTGCGGGATTCTGGAGTCCGAATGTAGTGATAGTAAAAAAGTAGTTTTCCCTCCGCCTCCACCTATCACCTCTAGTCCCCCCCCACCCCCTCTGCCAGCGTTTTCGTTAGCTCAAGTCGTCTCATCTCCAAGGTAAATACATTATATAAAACCTTATTATATCTTTACAAACTCTTTCTATTATGTTTTTATACAATATTTGTTATTTAGAAATGTATTTTCCTAATTTAATAACATGAAACATAAAAACGTGGTGCCATTTTGAGGGTTGGAATGGATTAATGCCATTTTAAGTATTTTCAATGGGAAAAGTTTATTTGATGTGCGAGCAAACTGAGATACGAGCTAGTCCATGGAACTAATTAAACTCGTAGGTCAAGGTACCACTGTTTTTGGTTTGTTGTATAAATGTTATCATTGTGAATTGCATGATGTCTTACCAGTCAGATGGTGTGAAGCATCCTAGAGATGTTGTCTGATAGCACTGCTGCTCCAACTCGGCTGGGGTGTAGGACATCAGGGTGGAAGAACCTAGGACGCGTCCAGAAAAAATTCCAATTATCAACAAAGAGAAGTTTGTGCTCTCGACACCATGACTCTAACCACTTATTTAGTGCAAAAAAGTCTACTAAACTTCTTAATCCCAAAGAGGTCCTGAGACTATGATCCTCGTTGTGGGCGATGTGCTGCGTACCGTCTCCACCAGGATCCTGATTCTGGTAAAATATAAAATCTCACCAGCTGATGTCATAATCTAATCGGCAACGTAGCACCACTTGTAGTAGAACACACCTACTCACTGTCTGGTTCACTGGCAGTTATTTCCCGTGTATTATACTATAAATTATAATTGTATATATATATATATATATATATATATATATATATATATATATATATATATATATATATAAAACGAAATACAAATACTTTGTTACTGTACTTAAGTAGATTTTTCTGGTTTCATTACTTTACCTGACTCTTTATTTATAAAAACTTTTTTATTTTCACTAATTAAATTTATACACAAATATCTAAAATATCTAAGATAAGATATAATATACCTTCATTCATCCTGGACTGGGGAAATTTCTGTGTTACAGCAGCAAAGAAAAAGTAATGTGTAAAATATATGTACAAATATATATATACAGGGAGTGCAGAATTATTAGGCAAATGAGTATTTTGACCACATCATCCTCGTTATGCATGTTGTCTTACTCCAAGCTGTATAGGCTGGAAAGCCTACTACCAATTAAGCATATTAGGTGATGTGCATCTCTGTAATGAGAAGGGGTGTGGTCTAATGACATCAACACCCTATATCAGGTGTGCATAATTATTAGGCAACTTCCTTTCCTTTGGCAAAATGGGTCAAAAGAAGGACTTGACAGGCTCAGAAAAGTCAAAAATAGTGAGATATATTGCAGAGGATGCAGCAGTCTTAAAATAGCCAAGCTTCTGAAGCGTGATCATCGAACAATCAAGGGTTTCATTCAAAATAGTTGACAGGGTCGCAAGAAGCGTGTGGAAAAACCAAGGCGCAAAATAACTGCCCGTGAACTGAGAAAAGTCAAGCGTGCAGCTGCCAAGATGCCACTTGCCACCAGTTTGGCCATATTTCAGAGCTGCAACATCACTGGGTGCCCAAAAGCACAAGGTGTGCAATACTCAGAGACATGGCCAAGGTAAGAAAGGCAGAAAGTCGACCACCACTGAACAAGACACACAAGCTGAAACGTCAAGACTGGGCCAAGAAATATCTCAAGACTGATTTTCTAAGGTTTTATGGACTGATGAAATGAGAGTGAGTCTTGATGGGCCAGATGGATGGGCCCGTGGCTGGATTGGTAAAGGGCAGAGAGCTCCAGTCCGACTCAGGCGCCAGCAAGGTGGAGGTGGAGTACTGGTTTGGGCTGGTATCATCAAAGATGAGCTTGTGGGGCCTTTTCGGGTTGAGGATGGAGTCAAGCTGAACTCCCAGTCCTACTGCCAGTTTCTGGAAGACACCTTCTTCAAGCAGTGGTACAGGAAGAAGTCTGCATCCTTCAAGAAAAACATGATTTTCATGCAGGACAATGCTCCATCACACACGTCCAAGTACTCCACAGCGTGGCTGGCAAGAAAGGGTATAAAGAAGAAAATCTAATGATATGGCCTCCTTGTTCACCTGATCTGAACCCCATTGAGAACCTGTGGTCCATCATCAAATGTGCGATTTACAAGGAGGAAAACAGTACACCTCTCTGAACAGTGTCTGGGAGGCTGTGGTTGCTGCTGCACGCAATGTTGATGGTGAACAGATCAAAACACTGACAGAATCCATGGATGGCAGGCTTTTGAGTGTCCTTGCAAAGAAAGGTGGCTATATTGGTCACTGATTTGTTTTGTTTGGTTTTGAATGTCAGAAATGTATATTTGTGAATGTTGAGATGTTATATTGGTTTCACTGGTAAAATAAATAATTGAAATGGGTATGAATTTGTTTTTGTTAAGTTGCCTAATAATTATGCACAGTAATAGTCACCTGCACACAGATATCCCCTAAAATAGCTAAAACTAAAACTACTTCCAAAAATATTCAGCTTTGATATTAATGAGTTTTTGTGTTCATTGAGAACATGGTTGTTGTTCAAATTAATCCTCAAATAAAATTAATCCTCAAAAATACAACTTGCCTAATAATTCTGCACTCCTGTATGTATATATATATATATATATATATATATATATATATATATATATATATATATATATATATATATATATATATATAATGTACTTTCTACTTCTGATATTTTCGCACCAGGCTCATTAGTTTAGTTTTAATTTACTTGGTGAAATGTCAATATTTTTTTATTGTCATTGCATGCGGTTTCAGTCTACCACTGGTGTATTATTTCCTGGCTCTCACACACAATAGGCGTAGACTAGTTTAGGAAGTTAAGAATGAGCAAGGCAGAAGTCAACAAGAAATACAGTATGTCTATTGTGGATAAGACAAAATGAGCAAGGCAGAAGGCAACAAAAAAATACAGTATGTCTAATGTGGATAAGACAGAATGAGCAAGGCAGACAGCAACAAGAAATATAGTATGTATGTATGTGGATGAAACAGAGGGAGTCAGTGATATAAACATGACTGAGAACAGAGACATTACTGATCACCTGATCATCATCATCTTTTCCATGCTTATGTTCTATATGGTCGCTGTTCAGCGTGGATACATTTATTAAAATTGCCACGTTAATAAGGCGTTATGGCAAATTGTCAGGGATCCACCTGCCACGCCCCCTTTGGTAGCTCTCTATGCCTCCACTCTCCCTAGAGCTCCAGGTTTAACCACGCACACCTGGTGCTCATCATCAATCATGCCTCCACTCTTTCTGGAGCTCCAGGCCTAATCACGCTTACCTGGAGCTCATCACCACTGTACCCCGCTCCTACATAAGCCCCTCATTCACACCCACTCCCTGTTGGTTATTAAATGTGTTAGGTGTTACGTACTGCTGCATGGGTTCTCTGTTGCATGCAGTACTCAATGCAATCCGTTCTATTTGGAATCTACTATCCGGTACCGCTGCTCTTCTCCTCCCCGTGCATCTCGGATCCGTTACACTTCTCCCCCAAGCACACTTCGGACTCTCGCAACTTGAGGACTGCAGTGTGTGTGTGAGTGTGTGTGTGAGTGTCTCTCTTCCTCAATCCTGTCATTAAACCTGAGCAAGCTGCATTCCGGCTTCCGCCTCTTGTTTCACCACTCGCACCCTGACAAAATAACCAACCCCCGAAAGGGAATATAAAAAAATAATAAAAAATGATCGGATTACCGCCGTGGACCCGGTGCGAACTGAATATCGGAGGCAGGATTCGCTCCGCCGCATTGAAGCGGCTGCCCAGCTCCGCCCTGGTAAAACCCTGACATCCGCTGCCGTTTCACGTGGATCATGCTCAGCAGCGCCACGCCCCTTGGTGACGCCACGGGATTCCCGGCTCGCCTCTCCGGCAAAACGGCAGAATGGGGCGGATTTTTACGGAGCGTTGGTGGATATGTGGAGTCGAATTCAGCCTCCTACATAACGGAGGGCACAAAGATCGCGCTCCACATCTCTCTGCTGTCTGGGGAATCCCGCTCTCTAGCCAGCGAGTTGTGGAGTACAACTGAGGCGAGTCGGCTCGTCGCCCGGTTTATCCGGCTTCTCACCAGGGAACTAGGGATGGTCACCGGATCTCCACTATCTCTCCCACTCCCGAGAGCACGAATCCACTCCAGTGTTTCCCGGAGAGCTTGGTTCCACACCAGATTATCCCGCAGAGCTCCGCTCTGTCGCAGGACCTCCAGGAGAGCCCAGCTCCACTCCTGGACCTCCAGGAGAGCCCAGCTCCGCTCCTGGACCTCCAGGAGATCTCTGCCCTGCTCCAGGACCTCCAAGAGAGCACGGCTCCGCTCCAAAGTTTCCAGGAGAGCTCCTTTCCACTCCAGGACATCCATGAGAGCCCAGCTCCACTCCTGGACCTCCAGGAGAGCCCAGCTCCGCTTCTGGACCCCAGGAGAGCCCAGCTCCGCTCCAGGACCTCCAAGAGAGCACTGCTCCGCTCCAGGACCTCCAGAGAGCACGGCTCCGCTCCAAAGTTTCCAGGAGAGCTCCTTTCCACTCCAGGACATCCATGAGAGCCCAGCTCCGCTCCAGGACCTCCAGGAGAGCCCAGCTCCGCTCCAGGACCTCCAAGAGAGCACTGCTCCGCTCCAGGACCTCCAGGAGATCTCTGCCCTGCTCCAGGACCTCCAGGAGATCTCTGCCCTGCTCCAGGACCTCCAGGAGATCTCTGCCCTGCTCCAGGACCTCCAGGAGATCTCTGCCCTGCTCCAGGACCTCCAAGAGAGCACGGCTCCGCTCCAAAGTTTCCAGGAGAGCTCCTTTCCACTCCAGGGTTTCCGGGACAGCTGCGTTCTGCTCCGGAGTTTCCAGGACGGCTCCTTTCCACTCCAGGACATCCATGAGAGCCCAGCTCCACTCCTGGACCTCCAGGAGATCTCTGCCCTGCTCCAGGACCTCCAGGAGAGCCCAGCTCCGCTCCTGGCCTCCATGGTTGGCACTACTTCGGTCCAGGTCTCCTCCGAAGGCGTCACTCCATTCCGGGTCTCCAGGGTGGGCATGTGTGTGTGTGTGTGTGTGTGTGAGTGTGTGTGTGAGTGTCTCTCTTCCTCAATCCTGTCATTAAACCTGAGCAAGCTGCATTCCGGCTTCCGCCTCTTGTTTCACCACTCGCACCCTGACACAAATACATTTTACAGCACAAATTTTAACATGCGATTAATGCAGTGTGCATTTCTTTTTGACCATTTTTTTTAAGAATATAAACAAATAAAAATAAAAAAGCTAAAATTAAAACCTTCAGCACAACACGTTTATCCATGATGTCCTTTCTTTACTCAGATACATAAAAATTAACCACATTTTAATTATTTGATAATGCACCAAGTCTCAAATCAGCACCAAAACCCGTCATGATGCTCACAATTAAACCTCTGGGATCAACAAACGTGCTTTTTGTGGCATTTTCCTGTCTTTTTGATTGTAATGGATAAGAGCAATACATTATTTAAATCTGTAAAGTGTCTACATTTTTTGTATATGCTCGTAATAACAGAAAAAGCTGTGATTAACGGCTAATTTTACTTAAGTAAATCTTAAGCCAATACTTCTTTATTTGAACTTGAACACACACACACATACACACACACACATGCTCTTCCGATGGCGGCGTCTCACCTCAGAGCTCCTCTCAGCTCCAGCATGTCTCCGAGAGCTCCTCTCAGCTCCAGCATGTCTCCGAGAGCTCCTCTCAGCTCCAGCATGTCTCCGAGAGCTCCTCGCCACTCCACAGAGTTTCCAAAACTCCTCTCCGCTCCAGCATGTCTCCGAGAGCTCCTCGCCACTCCACAGAGTTTCCAAAACTCCTCTCCGCTCCAGCATGTCTCCGAGAGCTCCTCTCCGCTCCACAGAGTCTCAGAGAGCTCCTCTCAGCTCCAGCATGTCTCCGAGAGCTCCTCGCCACTCCACAGAGTCTCAGAGAGCTCCTCTCAGCTCCAGCATGTCTCCGAGAGCTCCTCGCCACTCCACAGAGTCTCAGAGAGCTCCTCTCAGCTCCAGCATGTCTCCGAGAGCTCCTCTCCACCCCACAGAGTCTCCGAGCTCCTCCGATGTCGGCGCCACCTCCGAGCTCCTCTCAGCTCCAGCATGTCTCCGAGAGCTCCTCTCCGCTCCAGCATGTCTCCGAGAGCTCCTCGCCACTCCACAGAGTTTCCGAAAACTCCTCTCCGCTCCACAGAGTCTCAGAGAGCTCCTCTCTGTCCCAGAGTGTCCCTGAGAGCTCCTCTCAGCTCCAGCACGCTTTTGAGTGTCCTTGCAAAGAAAGGTGGCTATATTGGTCACTGATTTGTTTTTGTTTGGTTTTTGAATGTCAGAAATGTATATTTGTGAATGTTGAGATGTTATATTGGTTTCACTGGTAAAATAAATAATTGAAATGGGTATGAATTTGTTTTTTGTTAAGTTGCCTAATAATTATGCACAGTAATAGTCACCTGCACACACAGATATCCCCCTAAAATAGCTAAAACTAAAAACTACTTCCAAAAATATTCAGCTTTGATATTAATGAGTTTTTTGTGTTCATTGAGAACATGGTTGTTGTTCAAATTAAATCCTCAAATAAAATTAATCCTCAAAAATACAACTTGCCTAATAATTCTGCACTCCCTGTATGTATATATATATATATATATATATATATATATATATATATATATATATATATATATATATATATATATATATATATATATATATATGTACTTTCTACTTCTGATATTTTCGCACCAGGCTCATTAGTTTAGTTTTAATTTACTTGGTGAAATGTCAATATTTTTTTATTGTCATTGCATGCCGGTTTCAGTCTACCACTGGTGTATTATTTCCTGGCTCTCACACACAATAGGCGTAGACTAGTTTAGGAAGTTAAGAATGAGCAAGGCAGAAGTCAACAAGAAATACAGTATGTCTATTGTGGATAAGACAAAATGAGCAAGGCAGAAGGCAACAAAAAAATACAGTATGTCTAATGTGGATAAGACAGAATGAGCAAGGCAGACAGCAACAAGAAATATAGTATGTATGTATGTGGATGAAACAGAGGGAGTCAGTGATATAAACATGACTGAGAACAGAGACATTACTGATCACCTGATCATCATCATCTTTTCCATGCTTATGTTCTATATGGTCGCTGTTCAGCGTGGATACATTTATTAAAATTGCCACGTTAATAAGGCATTATGGCAAATTGTCAGGGATCCACCTGCCACGCCCCCTTTGGTGGCTCTCTATGCCTCCACTCTCCCTAGAGCTCCAGGTTTAACCACGCACACCTGGTGCTCATCATCAATCATGCCTCCACTCTTTCTGGAGCTCCAGGCCTAATCACGCTTACCTGGAGCTCATCACCACTGTACCCCGCTCCTACATAAGCCCCTCATTCACACCCACTCCTGTTGGTTATTAAATGTGTTAGGTGTTACGTACTGCTGCATGGGTTCTCTGTTGCATGCAGTACTCAATGCAATCCGTTCTATTTGGAATCTACTATCCGGTACCGGCTGCTCTTCTCCTCCCCGTGCATCTCGGATCCGTTACACTTCTCCCCCAAGCACACTTCGGACTCTCGCAACTTGAGGACTGCAGTGTGTGTGTGAGTGTCTCTTCCTCAATCCTGTCAATAAACCTGAGCGAGCTGCATTCCGGCTTCCGCCTCTTGTTTCACCACTCGCACCCTGACAAAATAACCAACCCCCAAAAGGGAATATAAAAAAATAATAAAAAATGATCGGATTACCGCCGTGGACCCGGTGCGAACTGAATATCGGAGGCAAGATTCGCTCCGCCGCATTGAAGCGGCCGCCCAGCTCCGCCCTGGTAAAAACCCTGACATCCGCTGCCGTTTCACGTGGATCATGCTCAGCAGCGCCACGCCCCCTTGGTGACGTCACGGGATTCCCGGCTCGCCTCTCCGGCAAAACGGCAGAATGGGGCGGATTTTTACGGAGCGTTGGTGGATATGTGGAGTCGAATTCAGCCTCCTACATAACGGAGGGCACAAAGATCGCGCTCCACATCTCTCTGCTGTCTGGGGAATCCCGCTCTCTAGCCAGCGAGTTGTGGAGTACAACTGGAGGCGAATTCGGCTCGTGCGCCCGGTTTATCCGGCTTCTCACCAGGGAACTAGGGATGGTCACCGCGGATCTCCACTATCTCTCTCCCACTCCCGAGAGCACGAATCCACTCCAGTGTTTCCCGGAGAGCTTGGTTCCACACCAGATTATCCCGCAGAGCTCCGCTCTGTCGCAGGACCTCCAGGGGATCACCACCCTGCTCCAGGCCCTGCTTTAGGCCCTCCAGGACGGCACCGCTTCACCCCAGGACCTCCAGGAGATCTCTGCCCTGCTCCAGGTCCTGCAGGACGGCTCTGCTCCGCCCCCGAGCCTTCAGGAGATCCTCACCCTGCTCCAGGACCTCCAAGAGAGCACTGCTCCGCTCCAGGACCTCCAAGAGAGCACGGCTCCGCTCCAAAGTTTCCAGGAGAGCTCCTTTCCACTCCAGGGTTTCCGGGACAGCTGCGTTCTGCTCCGGAGTTTCCAGGACGGCTCCTTTCCACTCCAGGACATCCATGAGAGCCCAGCTCCGCTTCTGGACCCCAGGAGAGCCCAGCTCCGCTCCAGGACCCCCAGGAGAGCCCAGCTCCGCTCCTGGACCTCCAGGAGAGCCCAGCTCCACTCCTGGACCTCCATGAGAGCTCAGCTCTACTCCAGGTCTCCACAGAAAGCTCCTCTCTGTCCCAGAGCATCTCCGAGAGCTCCTCTCAGCTCCAGCATGTCTCCGAGAGCTCCTCTCAGCTCCAGCACGCGAAGGGAACGTCGTGCCGCCGCCTGGCCGTGAAAGGAACGTCGTGCCGCCGCCTGGACGAAAAAAGGTACGTCAAACAGCTGCCTGGTCGCAAGAGGGTCGTCGAACAGCCGCCTAGTTGCAAGGAGGTCATATCGACTCCGACCGCCTATGAAGGTGGCATGGAAACCCACGGTTCCTCAGACAGCCCCAGGTCACTTTCAGAGCCATACGCCAGTGATGTGGCGGTCCCAGACTCTTCTGAGGGCGACACCACAGCCCCATGCTCTTCCGATGGCGACGTCTCACCTCAGAGCTCCTCTCTGTCCCAGAGTGTCCCTGAGAGCTCCTCTCCACCCCACAGAGTCTCCGAGAGCTCCTCGCCACTCCACAGAGTTTCCGAAAACTCCTCTCCGCTCCACAGAGTCTCAGAGAGCTCCTCTCCGCTCCAGCATGTCTCGCCTCCGAGCTCCTCCGATGGCGATGTCTTGCCCCCGAGCTCCTCCGATGACGACGTCTCGTCTCCGAGCTCCTCCGATGTCGGCGTCACTCCTCCGAGCTCCTCCGATGGCGACGTCTCTCTTCCGAGCTCTTCTGAAGGCGACGTCTCGCCTAAGAGCTCCTCCGACGAAGACGTCTCAGCCCCAAGTCTCCCAAAAGGCAAAGCCACATCTCCTAGACCATCTGAAGGCAAAGTCACGCCTCAGCATTCCTCTCCATGCAACGTTTCTTGGGTTTCTCTCCGGCCGAGGTAACACCTCCGTGTCCTCTTCCGGGCAACGTTTCTCCTCCAGGTCCCTCGGAGGATGACGAAGCACTCCCAAGTTCCTCTAAAGGCATCGTCACGGCTGACAGCCCCGGCAAAGGTGTTACTGTGTTCCTCATCTCCACCATGGGCGTCACTCGGCCTCTGGACACCACCAAGGACGCTTTTCTGCTCCCGGTCTACACTGAATGCATCACTCATTCCCCGATCACCGCTATGGAGATAGCTCCGCTCCTGGCCTCCATGGTTGGCACTACTTCGGTCCAGGTCTCCTCCGAAGGCGTCACTCCATTCCGGGTCTCCAGGGTGGGCATGTGTGTGTGTGTGTGTGTGTGTGTGTGAGTGTCTCTCTTCCTCAATCCTGTCAATAAACCTGAGCGAGCTGCATTCCGGCTTCCGCCACTCGCACCCTGACACAAATACATTTTACAGCACAAATTTTAACATGCGATTAATGCAGTGTGCATTTCTTTTTGACCATTTTTTTTAAGAATATAAACAAATAAAAATAAAAAAGCTAAAATTAAAACCTTCAGCACAACACGTTTATCCATGATGTCCTTTCTTTACTCAGATACATAAAAAATTAACCACATTTTAATTATTTGATAATGCACCAAGTCTCAAATCAGCACCAAAACCCGTCATGATGCTCACAATTAAACCTCTGGGATCAACAAACGTGCTTTTTGTGGCATTTTCCTGTCTTTTTTGATTGTACGGATAAGAGCAATACATTATTTAAATCTGTAAAGTGTCTACATTTTTTGTATATGCTCGTAATAACAGAAAAAAGCTGTGATTAACGGCTAATTTTTACTTAAGTAAATCTTAAGCCAATACTTCTTTATTTGAACTTGAACACACACACACACACACACACACACACACACACACACACACACACACACACACACACACACACACACACACACACATACACACCAACACAGCTTCTGAGTGATTTTGGAGAGAAAGCTGTAAAGGAATAATATATGATAGTAATTTATGGAAGTGCACCTTCTCAACAGTAGAATGAAGTCATTGGGCTCAGGTTCTGCAGGTCCATTACCTAAAGGCCACAAAAGAGACCGATTTATGTGTCTTAAATACACGCGCACACACACACACACACACACACACACACACACACACACACACACACACACACACAAAACGGTTTCACCAGTGAATGTTCATTTTTAATGGAGAATCGATCTGAGAATCAGACACATAGCTCTCCTCTGTCTCTAATCATCTGATAAAGGAGGCGTAATTACAGCACACACGCAGAACCTACACATCACAAAGGAATACAAAACACTTTAGAGTGAAAATAAAAGTGTTGTGTTAAGTCCATCAGGTGAATCTACCATGCAACATATCATAGAAATAAATGACCTCCAGTTTAGCACAATATGCTAAATGTTTAGGGGCTTTTGTGTAAGAAAGTGGTTAGTGCCTCAGTGTTGTGTTAATGGAGTGTCTGTCTCTAAATGACACACTGGTGTCTTTAAACACTGACACACTCAAAGAGCTAACTTCCTGAGCAGTGTTCCCTTTCCTTCCCTACACAACAAGCTCGAGTAGCATTCCCATTCCATACCCAAGCAACAACTTCTTGGGTGACAAATCCCCCCAACCTCCATCCAATGAGTGGGATTCCTTATGACTCTTTGCCTGGTGCAGAGACATACTGCAGTGTTATTATGGAGGAGTTTAAATTATAATATGCATCACACAGATGCAGAAAACACAGCTGCTATAATGGAATTGTCCAGGAGATACAATGTAGACAAATGTCATTGTTAAACCCCTAAGTTTCCACACACTAATTACAGACTATTTACCAACTATTCAAACGATAATCATATGTTAATTACATGCTAATTACACACGAATCATGTTTTTATATTATTGCGTATGTCATTGTCATTAAATTGTGTAACGTACTCAAAGTGACATGTGCAGGACACACAGACGAGATTGTTTTGGACATGCCATACTGTATTTACTTTTTTTTGGCCTTAACTTTATTTAAAGAGAATAACGAGAGGCTGTTGAGGGAAGGATTGTTTATAGCAGCTATAACGTGTGACAACAGGATTATGTTTTATAATAATTGTGAATTGTGTGTTTGATTTTAAACTGAATTGTGTGATCAACACATGACAAGAACAAAAAAAACCCAAACAGCAACATTTGTATTGTTTTTAAACATAAGTTAGTTCATGTTATAGCTCTTGATTTTTCTGTCAGGAAAAAAAATAATGTTCGTTGGGCATTTTGTGTTCACTGCTAGCCTGCTTAGTCAAGATTGAAAGTGTAGCATAGTACAGAGTTAAACTAATAGTAGCTAAGAAACAGAGATGGGTAAATAAACAGTAAATCATATTTAACATCAAATACTGTGACTAAAATAAGAATTGCTCATTTAAGAGTAAAATATGCCATATAAACTGTTACCTGAGTTACACTACTCAAGTAGTGAATTACTTCATCAGGAGCAGAGCGACGCCCTCGGCGGAGACAGGAGGCGGAGAGATGACCCCCCTGGAGACCTGGAGCAAAGCGACGCCCTCGGCGGAGACAGGAGGCGGAGAGACGACCCCCCTGGAGACCTGAAGCGGAGCGACGCCCTCGGCGGAGACAGGAGGCGGAGAGACGACCCCCCTGGAGACCTGAAGCGGAGCGACGCCTCGGCGGAGACAGGAGGCGGAGAGACGACCCCTGGAGACCTGAAGCGGAGCGGACCTCTCCTGGAGGGCCTGAAGCAGGGCGGAGATCTCCTGGAAGCTCTGGCGCGGAACGGCGTTCTCGGGGGCAGGGGAGAGGAGATGGAGATCAGCCGTGGTCATCCCGAGTTCCTTGGTGAGCAGCTGCAGGAACCGGGCGCATGAGCGGAACTCACCTCCAGTCGCATCCCACAACTCACTGGCAAGAGAGAGTGCTTCCCCAGTCATTAGAGAGATGTGGAACGCGATCTTAGCTCTCTCCGTAAGGAAGCTGGACGGATACGCCTCCATATAACCTTCTAAGCTCCGTAAAAACACGCTCCACTCAGCCCTGTTGCCGGAGAAGCGAGCCGGGAGTGCTATGACGTCATCGAGGGGGTGTGGCGCTGCCGAGCGCGATCGAGCAACGGCTGCAATCTTCCGGGTTTTCCCGGGGGCGGAGCCTGGCTGCCGACCTCCGAAGTTCGGTTCGCGCTGTGTTCACGGCGGTAATCCGATCATTTCCATTTCTTTTTTTTTTTTTTTTTTTTTTTTTTTTTTTTTTTTTTTTTTTTTTTGTGTCCGTATATTCCTCTTCGGGGATCGGTTATTCTGTTATGCGGAGATATGGAGGCGGAAGCCGAAATGCCAGCAAACAGGGTTTTAATTCAAAGAAAAGGCAAAGCCGACTCAAAACACTCGCACCGGATACGGAGAGTCACAAACCGAAAGTATTTATATCCGCCGACAAGTAATCCACAGATGCGCGTGGGAAAGCACGGAGCTGGGCGGGAACATAGAAGCTTAATCCAAACTGAGAACGCAAATGCAGCCATACCGGGAGGATCAGGGTAATCCAGGGTGCGCTCCGGAAGGGCAAGCGCAGCCGTGGAGAGAGAGGAGTCCGAGAACACGGGTACGTAGTGGAAACACGTATACGCCGAATAAACATGCACATGAACGTACAATAACTGACCCGGAGTGTGGGTGAATGTGGGGTCTTTATAGGAGCTGGGAATGAGTAAGTGAAACGAGCCCCAGCTGTTCCCCATGAAGCCCGATTGTGAGCAGATCCGTGCGGGCGGGGCACACACGGAAGAAGGAGCGAGGTGCTTGGGGGAAACCCGAGGTTTGACAGCCGCCGGAGGGGGCGTGGCAGGGGGATTCCTGACAACCTGGTTGATTTGGTCCAGTTCCTCAAAGGATTAATTTTGTTTTATGAAAATATTACATATTTCTCAAAGTTATCTCCCCAGCCTGCAGACCTTTACACAAAATTATAAAATTTGCTCAGGCGTAGCCATGTTCACATTAAAAAAAATACATTTGCATTATATAAATAATTAACATAATGAGTGTTGAATGAGTGTTGCTATAGGTGTAAATAATGTTTAGCAAAATTTAGACACTAATCAGAAACTCAGGATTACATAAATAGGGTTTGCTACTATAATCGAATAGGTAATTTGTCTACATTACTATTTTACTTACTGTACTCATGTACTTGATTCCTTATGTAGAACATGTTTAGGTTTCATGGCAGAAGTATAAACAAGTATTGATGAAGCTAGTTTTAACCTAGTTTAAACCTCATTTGGTAAAACTGTAACATTACTAACATATAATGGGTAAAGCAAAACCTGTCTTCACATGAAATATTCATTATTTTGTTACAGTTCTGTTAGTTTACACTGTTGAAATTGATTGAGTTGCATACAATGTTTTTTTAGGTGAAACACACACACATACAGAGCAAGCAGATCTTTGAAATCTTTTAAAATGTAGATGCTATTTGGATAGATTGATAGATATATAAACCAATAGATCGATATAAGGGGTGTAACGGTACAAAAAAAATCACAGTCGGTACGCACTTCTGTTTTTAAATGCAAGTGTGTGTGTGTGTTTAAAAAATGATATCCTTTTGAGAGAAATTCTTTAAGCTGGACATAAAATAATCCATATCACTAGACTGACATAAAAAGAGAGGTGGCAGCGATTTCACGATTTAAACGTTAATTCTTTTTTTTTATATATACCCCTTTTATACCCTCTTGTTGTTTATATTTTCAAGTTTATTAAAAAAAGCATAAGAATAAAAAGTGACACTATGCTCAAAGTGTGAGGTGGAGACTAAACAAACATTTGTGAGGGAACTCAGATTTTAACTACTGTTGCGCCCTATTCCCTCAGATTAATTGGTATGGACCATGGCTTTTTCAGTTAGGATCTCTCCTATTGCAATGCACAGTAACTTCTACTATTGTATGCTTATTATCTAAACCTTCGGGTCTGTACTATGACATAAATTGGCAACCTTAACAATGAAAATAACTGTCACATTTAATGTAAAAAAGAAAATCAAAGTTCACTTAAATGCTAACAAAACCCTGTTTTTGAAAAAGTTAACAGATCTGAATCTATGCTGGGGTGCAATGAGGCATTATTCAACTGCCGGATCACTATTTGCACAAGATAACCTTGCACAAGCTACCTTCATAAAGAAAGTTTTTGCGCACTTTGTCCAGCGGTTCCAGAGATACCACAGAGCGTTCCTGGTAGCTATGTTTGCTATCTGGTTTTACTTTGTAGATCCAAGAAGGTTCAGGTAGTTACTATTAATCATGGAGATTTTTGCAGTTTGCCACACCAGAAACTTTGACTGCCCCGGATTTCTCTCCCGCTCCATCATGTATGAAAAAAATAACAAGAATGAAGTTCAAACTAGCTATTTTCTACCTCAACACAAAGAATTACACAAATCCTGCCTTTTTACTCAGGTAAGTGTATTAAACATTTTTACATTTAACATTTTCTTTTACATTAACTTGCTTTGTACACATGGAATAACATACAACTTAAAAGCAATATTGAAAAGCAATAAAACAAAATAGTCAATTAAATTAAATAAACTCTAGATGCGTCTTTTTTTTGTAACCCCATTTTACAGGTAGGTGATAATAATAATAATAATAATAATAATAATAATAATAATAATAATAATAATAATAATAATAATAATAATAATAATAATAATAATAATAATAATAATAATAATAATAATAATAATAATAATAATAATAATAATAATAATAATAATAATAATAATAATAATAATAATAATAATAATAATAATAATAATAATAATAATAATAATAATAATAATAATAATAATAATAATAATAATAATAATAATAATAATAATAATAATAATAATAATAATAATAATAATAATAATAATAATAATAATAATAATAATAATAATAATAATAATAATAATAATAATAATAATAATAATAATAATAATAATAATAATAATAATAATAATAATAATAATAATAATAATAATAATGCTTAGCTCACCTCACGGCCTGAAGAGCATGTCTGTTTTATCTCTTACCAAAACTGGAATTCTATTATCTCCCAGTCAGAAGAAAGGACGAAAGAAAGGAAAAGAGAGAATACACACATTTTGCTGTGTGTGTGTGTGTGTGTGTGTGTGTGTGTGTGTGTGTGTGTGTGTGTGTGTGTGTGTGTGTGTGTGTGTGTGTGTGTGTGAGTGTCTCTTCCTCAATCCTGTCATTAAACCTGAGCAAGCTGCATTCCGGCTTCCGCCACTGCACCCTGACACAAATACATTTTACAGCACAAATTTTAACATGCGATTAATGCAGTGTGCATTTCTTTTTGACCATTTTTTTTAAGAATATAAACAAATAAAAATAAAAAAGCTAAAATTAAAACCTTCAGCACAACACGTTTATCCATGATGTCCTTTCTTTACTCAGATACATAAAAAATTAACCACATTTTAATTATTTGATAATGCACCAAGTCTCAAATCAGCACCAAAACCCATCATGATGCACACAATTAGCCCTCTGGGATCAACAAACGTGCTTTTTGTGGCATTTTCCTGTCTTTTTTGATTGTACGGATAAGAGCAATACATTATTTAAATCTGTAAAGTGTCTACATTTTTTGTATATGCTCGTAATAACAGAAAAAAGCTGTGATTAACGGCTAATTTTACTTAAGTAAATCTTAAGCCAATACTTCTTTATTTGAACTTGAACACACACACACACACACACACACACACACACACACACACACACACACACACACACACACACACACACACACACACACACACACACACACACACACACACACACACACACACACACACACACACACACACACACACACACACACACACACACACACACACACACACACACACACACACACACACACACACACACACACACACACACACACACACACACACACACACACACACACACACACACACACACACACACACACACACACACACACACACACACACACACACACACACACACACACACACACACACACACACACACACACACACACACACACACACACACACACACACACACACACACACACACACACACACACACACACACACACACACACACACACACACACACACACACACACACACACACACACACACACACACACACACACACACACACACACACACACACACACACACACACACACACACACACACACACACACACACACACACACACACACACACACACACACACACACACACACACACACACACACACACACACACACACACACACACACACACACACACACACACACACACACACACACACACACACACACACACACACACACACACACACACACACACACACACACACACACACACACACACACACACACACACACACACACACACACACACACACACACACACACACACACACACACACACACACACACACACACACACACACACACACACACACACACACACACACACACACACACACACACACACACACACACACACACACACACACACACACACACACACACACACACACACACACACACACACACACACACACACACACACACACACACACACACACACACACACACACACACACACACACACACACACACACACACACACACACACACACACACACACACACACACACACACACACACACACACACACACACACACACACACACACACACACACACACACACACACACACACACACACACACACACACACACACACACACACACACACACACACACACACACACACACACACACACACACACACACACACACACACACACACACACACACACACACACACACACACACACACACACACACACACACACACACACACAGAACGGAGAGGAGCTCTCGGGCCGCTCTGAAACGGAGAGGAGCACTCTGTAGACACCTGGTGCGGAACGGAGCTCTCCTTTGGACCCTGGAGCGAACGGAGCTCTCCACAGGACCCTGGAGCGGAACAGAGTCATCCCGGGGTTCTGAAGCAGAAGGGAGAGTTCCCGGAGGTCCTGTAGTGGGACAGAGCCGTCCTGGATGGTCTGGAGAACGGCGGAGATCCCCTGGAGAACCTGAGGCAGAGCGGACCTCTCCTGGAGGGCCTGAAGCAGGCGGAGATCTCCTGGAAGCTCTGGCGCGGGCAGCGTTCTCGGGGCAGGGAGAGGAGATGGAGATCAGCCGTGGTCATCCCGAGTTCCTTGGTGAGCAGCTGCAGGAACCGGGCGCATGAGCGGAACTCACCTCCAGTCGCATCCCACAACTCACTGGCAAGAGAGAGTGCTTCCCAGTCATTAGAGAGATGTGGAACGCGATCTTAGCTCTCTCCGTAAGGAAGCTGGACGGATACGCCCATATAACCTTCTAAGCTCCGTAAAACACGCTCCACTCAGCCCTGTTGCCGGAGAAGCGAGCCGGGAGTGCTATGACGTCATCGAGGGGGTGTGGCGCTGCCGGCGCGATCGAGCAACGGCTGCAATCTTCCGGGTTTTCCGGGCGGAGCCTGGCTGCCGACCTCCGAAGTTCGGTTCGCGCTGTGTTCACGGCGGTAATCCGATCATTTCCATTTCTTTTTTTTTTTCTTTTTTTCTTTTTTTTTTTGTTTTGTTTTTTTTTTTTTTTTTTTTTGTGTCCGTATATTCCTCTTCGGGATCGGTTATTCTGTTATGCGGAGATATGGAGGCGGAAGCCGAAATGCCAGCAAACAGGGTTTTAATTCAAAGAAAAGGCAAAGCCGACTCAAAACACTCGCACCGGATACGGAGAGTCACAAACCGAAAGTATTTATATCCGCTCGGGACAAGTAATCCACAGATGCGCGTGGGAAAGCGCGGAGCTGGGCGGGAACATAGAAGCTTAATCCAAACTGAGAACGCAAATGCAGCCATACCGGGAGGATCAGGGTAATCCAGGTGCGCTCCGGAAGGGCAAGCGCAGCCGTGGAGAGAGAGGAGTCCGAGAACACGGGTACGTAGTGGAAACACGTATACGCCGAATAAACATGCACATGAACGTACAATAACTGACCCGGAGTGTGGGTGAATGTGGGGTCTTTATAGGAGCTGGGAATGAGTAAGTGAAACGAGCCCCAGCTGTTCCCCATGAAGCCCGATTGTGAGCAGATCCGTGCGGGCGGGGCACACACGGAAGAAGGAGCGAGGTGCTTGGGGGAAACCCGAGGTTTGACAGCCGCCGAAGGGGGCGTGGCAGGGGGATTCCTGACAACCTGGTTGATTTGGTCCAGTTCCTCAAAGGATTAATTTTGTTTTATGAAAATATTACATATTTCTCAAAGTTATCTCCCCAGCCTGCAGACCTTTACACAAAATTATAAAAATTTGCTCAGGCGTAGCCATGTTCACATTAAAAAAAAAATACATTTGCATTATATAAATAATTAACATAATGAGTGTTGAATGAGTGTTGCTATAGGTGTAAATAATGTTTAGCAAAATTTAGACACTAATCAGAAACTCAGGATTACATAAATAGGGTTTGCTACTATAATCGAATAGGTAATTTGTCTACATTACTATTTTACTTACTGTACTCATGTACTTGATTCCTTATGTAGAACATGTTTGAGTTTAAGCAAGGTTTTGATGATGCTGGTTTATTTCTGGTCTCACAAACTATTATTATTACCTCCCATTTAAATGTTTTTTGATCTCCTGCATCATTTCCTATACTGAAGAATTGTAAAAACAATAATAAGTTTTAGCTCAGCTCAGGAAAGCCTAATAACTTTCATGCTCCACCTTAAGGTCATTATGTTAATGAATTTAATTTCCTACGTGCAAGATGTGACAGGAAGCCAGAGCGCCTGCTCTGAAAATAAGTCATACAGGGAGGATAATCTTCACACGTCTGGGCTTGTCCTTTTAACAGTCACAAACTCAGCGCAGGAATAATAAGCGTATGAAATACGGCAGAAAATAAACTCGATCTGTCCAATTACAGCCGGACAGGCAATTATCTCCACGTGAAAAGGTCAGATTAATCACACGCACAACGAACATTTCACACACGCTGCCAAACCCACGCATCATAAACGAACAGCGGAACAGCGTGACACGGCTCAGTGCCCGCAATACAGCTCACCTCAGCTTAGCTCACCTCACGGCCTGAAGAGCATGTCTGTTTTATCTCTTACCAAAACTGGAATTCTATTATCTCCCAGTCAGAAGAAAGGACGAAAGAAAGGAAAAGAGAGAATACACACATTTTGCTGTGTGTGTGTGTGTGTGTGTGTGTGTGTGTGTGTGTGTGTGTGTAGATGATCAGCGATGATAAATCTTGGTCAGGAGTTTTCTCTCCAGCTGCATTGAGAGACATGATGCAGATCAGAGGATTAAAAACATTTTAGAAACTTTCTGTGCTTTTGCATTAAACTCGTCCATCTTCCTCACAGTGTTTCATTCTGACTGAGAGCCTCATCCTCTCCTGCTCATAAATAATTCACATGTTTAAAAAAAAAAAAACACTGTTCTTTGTTTACTTCTCTTCTTAAAAGCTAAAAAATAACCTCTATTTCTTCAGCAACTGTCTGCACACCTGGCCACAGATCCACTGTCTTACCATTTGGGTTTCACCTGGTTCCTAATAAATTATCAGTCTGATAGAACCAAATATACTGCTAAATAAAGAGAATCAGGTAAAAGAGGGAGAATCAGTTTAAATGAGGTTGAATAAGGGAAAAAAATATCAAATGAGAAAGAGAATTAGGCATGACACAATCATATGTGTCATGAAATAGAGAATCAGACAAAAAGTGAATCATGACATATATGAATTGGGTTTGCTGTAATTTTCTCCTGTAATCGAACAGGTGATTTGTTCTACATTATTATAGTAATTAATGTACAAATGTACTTGGTTCTTTATGTAGAACATGTTTAGGTTTCATGGCAGAAGTATAAACAAGTATTGATGAAGCTAGTTTTAACCTAGTTTAAACCTCATTTGGTAAAACTGTAACATTACTAACATATAATGGGTAAAGCAAAACCTGTCTTCACATGAAATATTCATTATTTTGTTACAGTTCTGTTAGTTTACACTGTTGAAATTGATTGAGTTGCATACAATGTTTTTTTTTAGGTGAAACACACACACATACAGAGCAAGCAGATCTTTGAAATCTTTTTAAAATGTAGATGCTATTTGGATAGATTGATAGATATATAAACCAATAGATCGATATAAGGGGTGTAACGGTACAAAAAAAAAAAAAATCACAGTCGGTACGTACCTCTGTTTTTAAATGCAAGTGTGTGTGTGTGTGTGTGTGTGTGTGTGTGTGTGTGTGTGTGTGTGTGTTTAAAAAAAATGATATCCTTTTGAGAGAAATTCTTTAAGCTGGACATAAAATAATCCATATCACTAGACTGACATAAAAAGAGAGGTGGCAGCGATTTCACGATTTAAACGTTAATTCTTTTTTTTATATATACCCCTTTTATACCCTCTTGTTGTTTATATTTTCAAGTTTATTAAAAAAAGCATAAGAATAAAAAGTGCCACTATGCTCAAAGTGTGAGGTGGAGACTAAACAAACATTTGTGAGGGAACTCAGATTTTAACTACTGTTGCGCCCTATTCCCTCAGATTAATTGGTATGGACCATGGCTTTTTCAGTTAGGATCTCTCCTATTGCAATGCACAGTAACCTCTACTATTGTATGCTTATTAGCTAAACCTTCGGGTCTGTACTATGACATAAATTGGCAACCTTAACAATGAAAATAACTGTCACATTTAATGTAAAAAAGAAAATCAAAGTTCACTTAAATGCTAACAAAACCCTGTTTTTGAAAAAGTTAACAGATCTGAATCTATGCTGGGGTGCAATGAGGCATTATTCAACTGCTGGATCACTATTTGCACAAGATAACCTTGCACAAGCTACCTTCATAAAGAAAGTTTTTGCGCACTTTGTCCAGCGGTTCCAGAGATACCACAGAGCGTTCCTGGTAGCTATGTTTGCTATCTGGTTTTACTTTGTAGATCCAAGAAGGTTCAGGTAGTTACTATTAATCATGGAGATTTTGCAGTTTGCCACACCAGAAACTTTGACTGCCCCGGATTTCTCTCCGCTCCATCATGTATGAAAAAATAACAAGAATGAAGTTCAAACTAGCTATTTTCTACCTCAACACAAAGAATTACACAAATCCTGCCTTTTTACTCAGGTAAGTGTATTAAACATTTTTACATTTAACATTTTCTTTTACATTAACTTGCTTTGTACACATGGAATAACATACAACTTAAAAGCAATATTGAAAAGCAATAAAACAAAATAGTCAATTAAATTAAATAAACTCTAGATGCGTCTTTTTTTTGTAACCCCATTTTACAGGTAGGTGATAATAATAATAATAATAATAATAATAATAATAATAATAATACATGTGCACTGAACCGAAAACCCTGTAATCAAACAGTGTGTTATGAATACGTGTACCATTAAACCCCTATGTACAGTATATATACCACATTGGCAAGCCTTTGCTCCCCACATGCATCAATGAGTCTTGGTCGCCCATGACCCTGCTATCGGTTCACCACTGTTCATTCATTGGACCACTTTTGATAGATACTGACCACTACAGACCAGGAACATCCCACAAGAGCTGCAGTTTTGGAGATGCTCTGACCCAGTCATCTAGCCGTCACAGTTTGGCCCTTGTCAAACTCGCCAAAAATCTTTACACTTGCCCCTTTTTCATGCTTCTAACACATCAACTTTTAGGACAACATTTTCACTTACTGCCTAATATATCCCACCCACTAACCGCTGCCATGATGAAGAGATACCAGTGTTAATCACTCACCGGTCATAATGTTATAATGTCAATGTTATGCCTGATTAGTCTGTATATATATATATATATATATATATATATATATATATATATATATATATATATATATATATATATATATATAGTGGTACCTCGACATATGAGTGCCCTAACATACAAGTTTTTTGAGATACGACCGATCACTCGGTCGATTTTTTGCTTTGATATGCAAGCAAAAACTTGAGACACGAGCTCGAGACGCCGCTGCTGATTGTGACGAAAATTAAGATAAGCAAAAAAGAAAAAGTAAAAATTTTAATGTTTAGGGATACGTAGTGTGCAGGAGTGATAGTAAAAAAACGAGTTTTCCCTCCGCCTCCGCCACTTTTCTCCTTCCTGGTGGCTCCATCCTCAGCATTCTCCTACCGATATACCCCATGTCCCTCCTCTGCACATGTCCAAACCATCTCAATCTCGCCTCCCTCACATTTTCTCGAAAACGTCCTACATGCACTGTCCCTCTAATAAACTCATTTCTAATCCTGTCTATCCTCATCACTCCCAACGAAAACCTTATCATCTTCAGCTCTGCTACCTCCAGCTCCACTTCCTGTCTTTTACTCAATGCCACTGTCTCTAAACCATACAACATCGCAGGTCTCACCACAGTCCTAAAAACTTTCCCTTTTACTCTCATAGATACTCTTCTATCACAAATCACTCCTGCCATCACTCTTCTCCACCCACTCCACCCTGCCTGCACTCGTTTCTTCACTTCTCTAGCACTGCTGACCCCAGGTAACTGAACTCCTTATATATATATATATATATATATATATATATATATATATATAAAATCAGACAAAATTTTGCATCTGAAAGGATTAGATGACAGAATCAGATGAAAGGAGAATAAAATGTGTCTGAAAGAATCGGGCAAGAGGTAATTAGTTGAGAATAAAACACACAGAATAAAGAATCACAGGTGAGAAAAGAATCAGAAGAGAGGCAAAAGATTTACTTGAAACAGACAATAAGATAGGGTGAGAATCAGACATGAAGAAAATCAGATAATAAACAATCAGATAGAGAGTGAGAGAGAGAGAGAGAGAGAATCAGATAAGGGAGTATCAAATAGAGAGAGAATCACATAGAAAGAGAATTACATAGAGGATCAGATAGAGAGGGAATCAGACAAAGAGGAAGATTTAGATGAGGGAGAATGAGCACAAGAGAGGATCAAATAAACTAAACTAAACAAACACTGGCTTTGTTGTTAAGAGAGAACAATAATTATCATCATTATCATTTCTTCATTGTTCACATTGTTCATTATTCTTGTATAACAATTCTCCAAAGACTCTTTAGTCTAGTGTCTAGTTTAGTGTGTGTGTGTGTGAGAGCAGGTCTTAATGTGACTCATCACTTTTAATTGAACCCAATGAAGACTAATCATGTCAAACTTCACCCTAAAGTCGTTAGCTTAATTAGAGTCATTTTAAAGTTTGAGACGTGAGCAGAAATGTTATACACGTGATGATAACACTTCCCTGCTTAGGCGTTTCATTTTTCTTTTTTTTTACTGTTAATGAATTTGTTTATTTCAGTTCTTTTTTAGCATTAGTATGAAGCAGTTATTATTATATGTTATTCTTTTCCCCTAAGTGCAGTTTTATTTAAATAATAAAGTAAAATCCTGCATGATGAAGAGTCTGTAAACTGTAAAAGTAAAATGTCATCATCTGCGTGTCTCTATTTTACTCGTCCTGAAATAAGCACTGTGTTAGAAAAGGCACTCAGGTGGTGTAGTACAAACAATAAGTAAATAACCATAAATATTAGGCTGCAGATTCTTTGAATGCAATAGCGGCATCAAGCTGGTGACTTACTCAAATCTTTTGTGGTGCTTTTTTTCATGCTTGTAATGCACCTTCCATCAATTGTTGTTTGTTTTGGGAAGTTTCTTAGTACAGTTTTCTCTTTAGAAAGTGAAATGCTTCACAGTCCAGTTTAGGTCTAATGATTGAGTTGCCCGGGCTAAAATCATTAAAATTTTTCCGCTGATGATTTCCTTAGTTCTCTAAACTTCAGTTTTTCTATCAATGGGTAAAGGTTCACTTGGGGTCCAGAGCTTTGGTGGCCCATCTTTGTAGGTTTTGTAAATTCCAATTGAACCTTCAGATTTTTACTGCTGACGAGTGGCATTTTCTCTCTACTTTTGCTCTCAAAGTCTTTTTCAAATGTGGTGTTACTGACTGTTGTTTTGGGGTTTTTCTTTACAACTTTTACAATGTAATTTGTACAAAGTGTTACAATGTTATGAAGTGTTTTCTTTCTTTTTTAAGCATTATAATTGTTTAATTGACCATTGTGGCAGCGGGGGCGTGGCCGAGCGCTGGTTTGTGAATGAAGGCGAGGCCGGGAGCAGTTAGACACAGGAATGCCTCACCTGAAGGGAATATGACTAATGAGTGTCCTCTCTCTTGCAGTGATCAGAGAGAGCGTTTAAGTAGGAGCGTGAGGATGTGTGTGGGTGTGTGTGCCAGAGAAAGTGTGACTGAGGCACTGAGCACCGGATAAAAAGAAAAGACTTTGTGAATTCTGAGACTGTCCTGTTGTATCGTTCCTTTCATCGAGCCTTACACTCTCTCCCACAGTGGTGGCGAAACCCAGGAAACATGAACACAGGACGGAAAAGATAGAATCGTCACCGTTGGCGGAGATAGTGAAGGCACTTGCCGAGCTCCAACAAACCCAACACCAGGCCCTTCTCCAGGTGCATGCCGAGCAGGAACAGCGGTTTGAGGAGGTGGTGCCGAAACCCGGGACTGGAAGAGGAGTTTGTCACCAGGGAGACTACGCCATGGAGGGAGCGGGACCAGGTCAACGAGGAGTGCTGCAGCCACTGCGATGCCAACTGTGTCCTGTGCGGCAGGATGGGACAGTCAGCAAAAACAGGCACTCCATTGTCTGCTACGCCTCTTCAGGGAAGTCCAGATGGCAGTGTACCCAGGGACAAGCAGTTTCTCTCTCCCCCCCCAGACTCCTGCCCGCTCCTCGGATTCTGGGAGCACCCTTCGCCACCTTCAACCTCTTGTGCCGCTGGCGGGGGGGTCCGCGAGGAAACTCGGGCAGGCGCTAAGAGAGAAATCTGCTGGTTCCATGAGTGAGACGGGCCGACGCCGAAGAAAGCGCGTGCCGATCTGGGAGGGACTGCCGGCAAACGTCGGGACGGAAAGGCATCCCGAACCGTGAGTGTGTGTGTGAGCCCTGGCGTGAATACTAGAAAGGAAAGCGCCAGGGTGAAAACGAAAGTAAATAAAGATGGCTCTGCTAGGTGAACTACTGCCTTTCTGTCTTTCTTCCAGTGCGGGATCAATGAGTTTGTTACAACCATGTCTAATCCTTTTCCAATGGCACTGATCTAATTTTCTTCATTTCTCCGCATTAAAATGGCTTTCCACAGAGAGGTTATTTTAACTCTTCTAACAACAAATGTAGTCTTCACAAGTGAAACCCACAGCTCAAACAAAGAGTACTGTAGACATTTGAGGATATCAATTTTTTATGCAATCAATCTACAATGATGCCCCTGTGAAACATTGAACACCTGTCAGTCTCAGTCACATGTTCAAAACTTTTTGCATAGAAAAGAAAACGCTAGTCTAAAATAAAATATGCTGTATTTCATGTACATTTTATACACACACACACACACACACACACACACACACACACACGGTTGGTGCAGGATGTCTTCAGATTTGGTAGCATTTTATTTTTCCTTCACTCCTACTAGAAGACCCAAACTTGTGCCTTGAACATATGGTTTACATGGGTTGGAGTGAAAGATATTTAGTTAACTGATATAGAGCATATACCTCACCCTACATCAGTAACTGACTTTACTAACTCCCTATGTGTGTGCATTTCTATGCACACACTCCAAAATCCAGTAGAACATTTGAAATGTTCTGGAATTTTATAACTAGTTTTCATGTAGGTCTAGTACATATAATAAAGACCTACATAAAATAATATAATTTTATGTAGCACTACATAAAAATATCATAACCGTATGTAGGTTAGAGTTTAATGTTTATGCAGTATATAAATGTTAAGTGTTGTTGGTTAAACTTTTGTGTGTATGTTTCTGTTGTAGTTCACTTGATTCTCTCTCAATGTTTGAAGTATAATTCACTTCAAAATCCTTTCTTTGTGTAACTTTGCACCTTGAGGTTTGATCATCCATTGAAAGTGGATGACGTTGTGTCGAATTTGTGTGAGCAGGAAAAAAGAAAACGAAAGAGAACAAGAAAGAAAGAAAGAAAGAAAGAAAGAAAGAAAGAAAGAAAGCATTTAAAAACTTTGACCTTCAGTGTTCAGAAGATATAAAATGAAAGTTAGTTTTTTAAAACTCACACACACAAGCGCGCACACTGCCTCTATATGATGTTTTACTGTTCTTGCTCCACTTATCCAAAAATAACTACATTTTTGGTGCATTATATTTCCTTCACATTAACTTTTCAGCATATTACAGGTCACAAATGGGCTCTTTAAAACAATTAGATTAAAAAAATGAGGCATCATTAGCACCAACACCCTTTTGGCCCTGACATTTCCTCTTACAAGTTTCATGCATTGATCTCACACCAGAGGTGTACACCGGCCAATGTATTGAGGCCAGATATGCATGGAAAGTAAATGACATTGCTTACACACACACACACACACACACACACACACACACACACACACACACACACACACACAGCTATAAAGTGGACTAATGAAGTATGTGGTCAGTATTAAATTCCTCGCATGCACACACACATACACACACACACACACACACACACACACACACACACACACACACACACAGAGCAGATTTCAGTTAAGACACATTCATTATGGTTGAAAGCTAATTAATCACTTGTCCATTACATTTCCCTAGGCTCCTGTAAACGAGTCTGCATCTTCATCATGGCAAGTCACGGAGGACATCTATAAACTTCAACTCCGCACATCTGCTTTATTACACCACTGTGATGTAAGGAACAATAGAAATCTATGTTTTTGCTACAAAACTTTTGAAAAACATCTTAAGGTGTTTTTTTTACACAAGAGGTTAGAGGCCAAGCTGTAGGTGATATTGAAAGTTGATTAAGTTCTTTAATTAGACATAAGGATATAAAATATTAATCAAACACATTTCCACATTATAGTACTGATGAAGTTTGTGATCAAGCACATGTTAAACTGAAATAATGTTAATCCCCCATGTGGCTACTGTCTGTCTCCACTGTCTTTGTCCACTGTGTGCATCTTCACTGTCTCTGTCCACTGTCTATCTTCATTCTCTGTTTCCTCTGTCTATGTTTACTGTCTGTTTCCACTGTGTGTATCCCCTATCTGTGTCCACTGTCCATCTTCACTGTCTGTTTCCTCTGTCTATCTTCACTGTCTGTTTCCTCTGTCTATCTTCACTGTCTATTTCCACTGTGTGCATCTTCACTGTCTCTGTCCACTGTCTATCTTCACTCTCTGTTTCCTCTGTCTATGTTTACTGTCTGTTTCACTGTGTGTATCCCCTATCTGTGTCCACTGTCCATCTTCACTGTCTGTTTCTCTGTCTATCTTCACTGTCTGTTTCTCTGTCTATCTTCACTGTCTGTTTCCTCTGTCTATCTTCACTGTCTATTTCCACTGTGTGTATCCACTATCTGTGTCCACTGTCCATCTACATCTATTATCTTAGTCCACTGTTTAAGTCCAGATTCTATTTCATTGTCTGTTTCCACTGTCCGAGTCCACTGTCTATCTTCACTCTCTATCTAGACTGTTTGAGTCCACTGTCTGACTCCACTAAGTCTACTTTCTGTCTCCACTGTCTGTATTTACTGTATTACTCTGTCTCCACTGTTTGAGTCCACTGTCTGAGTCCACTGTCTCTTCATTGTCTATTACTGTCTCCCCTGTTTATATTTTAAACACTTATGTATTCATACAGAACCAAAAACAGGCCAGCACCCCTGTACTTCTCAGCACTTATCTTACACCACACTGTACAACACTTCTTCAGTCCTCAACCGCTGCTCAACTGGTCGCTGTACTATCTGCTAGGGTATAGGAAAGGCATGCTTCCTGCATTTTCTTTGTTCTGGTATTGAGATGCTGGATTAAACTTCCACATTATGACCAACAGTATTTTCTTGAAGAATACTTTAAAGCACTTTGTAAGTTGCTCTGGATATGGCGTGTTTCAAATGCTATAAATGTACATGTATTAATAGTGTGTTGATATTTAATGATACTTGGAGTTGCTGACAGTGAAATAAAAAGATAGTTCAGTAATGTATTAACAACCCTGCCACTTAGGTGTCATAAAGTCCTAACAAATCTTCTTCTTCCTCTTCTTTTTCTTCTTCTTCTTCTTCTTTAGGCTTCTCCCATTAGGGGTCACCACAGCAGATCACCTGTCTCCATACCCCCTGTCCTCTACATCTGCCTCTTTCAACCAAACTACCTGCATGTCTTCCCTCACCACATGCATAAACCTCCTCCTTGGCCTTTCTCTTTTTCTTCTTCCTGGTGGCCCCATCCTCAGCATTCTCCTATAGATACACCCCATGTCCATCCTATGCACATGTCCAAACCATCTCAATCTCGCCTCCCTTGTCTCCAAAACATCCTACATGCGCTGTCCCTCTAATAAACTCATTTCTCATCCTGTCCAACCTTGTCACTCCCAATGAAAACCTCTTCAGCTCTGCTACCTCCAGCTCCACCTCCTGTCTTACAACATACAACATCGCAGGTCTCACCACAGTCCTATAAACTTTCCCTTTCACTCTTGCAGATAAACTTCTATCCCAAATCACTCCTGACACTCTTCTTCATGCACTCTACCCTGCCTAGAATCTTTTCTTTACTTCTCTAACACACTTCTCCATTACTTTGCACTGTTGACCCTAGGTACCTGAACTCGTCCACCTTCTCCACCTCTTTTTCCTGCAACCGCACCACTCCACTCTGTCTTACTCCTACTGACTTTCATTCCCCTTTTCTAGAGACTTCTGTCTGACCTTGTCCATCAACCTGCCCATCACCACTGCAAACAGGAAAGGGCTCTGAGCCGATCCTTTATGCAGTCCAACCTCCACCTTGAACCAGTCTGTCGTTCCTACTGCACACTTTACTGCTGTCACACAGCCCTTATACATGTCCTGCAACACCGTCACAAAATTTCTTTGACACACCTGTCTTTCTCATACATTACCACAATTCCCCTCTTGGCACCCTGTCATATGCTTTTTCTAAATCCACAAACACACAATGCAACTCCTTTTGACCTTCTCTATACTTCTCCATCAACATTCCCAAAGCAAATAATGCAGCTGTGGTGCTCTTCCTCAGCATAAAACCATACTGTTGCTCACAGATGGTCACCTCTTCTCTCAGCCTGGCTTCCACTACTCTTTCCCATAATGGTGTGACTGATCAAATGAATACCCCTGTAGTTACTGCAGGTCTGCACATCTCCCTTGTTCTTAAAGACTGGTACCAGCACATTCCTTCCTTCCTCAGGCATCCTCTCACCTTCCAAAATCCTGTTAAACAATCTTGTTAAAAACTCCACTGACATCTCTCCTAAACATCTCCATGCTTCTACCGGTATGTCATCTGGTCCAACCAACTTTCCACTCTTCAACCTCTTAATTGCTGCGCTCAAATCCTTACTAATCCTATCCACTTCCTGCTTCACCATCTCCACACCATCCAACCTTCTCTTTCTCTCATTTTCCTCATTCATCAGCTGCTCAAAATATTTTCTCCATCTTTCTCAACACACTCTCCTCATCAGTCCTTTATTGCTCTAACTTGCAGCACATCCTTCCCAGCTCAGTCCCTTTGCCTGGCCAAATCCTTTTCTCCCTCCTAAGTATCTAACTTCTTATACAGCTCCTTATATTCCTTTTCCTTGGCTTTCGCCACATCCCTCTTTACCTGCTGTCGCATCTCCTTGTACTCCTGCCTACTTTTCACATCACTCTGTCAATCCCAATTCTGTTTTGCCAACCTCTTTCTCCCTATGCTCTCCTGCACTTCCTCATTCCACCACAATGTCTCTTTGTCTTCCTTTATATTTCCAGATTTCACACCAAGTACCTTTCTAGCTGTCTTCCTTATCACTTCTGCAGTAGTTGCCCAATCATCCAGCACCTCTTTACCACCACTGAGCCCCTGTTGGACCCCTTTCCTGAATCTCACACTACAGTCTTCCTCGTTCAGTTTCCACCATTTTATTCTTCTTTCAGTCTTCACTCTCCTCCAACTTCTTCTTCACCTCCAAAACCATCCTACAGACCACCATCTGATGCTGTCTAGCTACACTGTCCACTGACAACACCTTACAGTCTCCAATCTCCTTCAGGTAGCATCTTCTACCACCATCTGCCCTTCCACATTCCTCTCCTTAAAGCCATACCTACCCATCACCTCCTTATCCCCTCTGTTCCCTTCACCTACATGCCCATTGAAATCTGCCCTAATCATCAATCTTTCATTCCTAGGTACACCTTTTACCACTTCATCTAACTCACTCCAGAAATTTTCCCTCTCCTCCATCTCACAACCCACTTGTGGAGCATAAGCATTGATGACATTTATCATCACCCCTTCAACTTCCAGCTTCACATTCATAAACCTATCAGAAAATCTTGTCACCTTCACTACACTCTTACTGTACTCTTCCCTAAGAATCACTCCTACACTATTTCTCTTTCCATCCACACCATGAAAGAACAGTTTAAACCCACCTCCAATGTTCCTGGCCTTCCTTCCTTTCCACTTGGTCTCCTGAACACACAACATATCTACCTTTCTCCTCTCTGTTATATCAGCTAACTCTCTCCCTTTACCAGTCATTAAGATAATATAAGATAAGCACACAGGTGGTATTGCAAGTATTGCAGGTAATATTGCATGTATTGCAAGTGATATTGCACACAGGTATTTTTATTACACAGTAAAACAGTAATTATTACACCACTGAACAGTAATAACAGTGTGTATTATGGTTAATGGTTCACTGGGAGCAGCTTTGATTGTAAAGTCTAATAGCAGCAGGGAGAAAAGACCTTCTATAACACTCCTTCAGACACTTAGGATGTAACAGTCTGTCACTGAAGGAGCTGCTCAACGAGGTAACAGTTTCATTCAGGGGGTGAGAGGCATTCTGCAGCAATGATGATAGTTTTGCTACCATCCTCCTTTCTCTCACCTCAAGGTTTGTGCCTACGGAAATCCACCACCAGTTCTTTGGTTTTCCCCACATTTATCTGGAGGCAGCTCCGTTGGCACCAGTCCACAAAGTTCTGTATAAGTCCTCTGTACTCTCTGTCATCATCATTCATGATCAGACCAACGATGGCAGAGTCATCAGAGAACTTCTGTAGGTGACAGGTTGCTGAGCTAAACATGAAGAAGTCTGCAGTGTAGATGGTGAAGAGAAATGGGGCTAGAACCAGTCCCTGCGGGGCTCCAGTGTTGCAGACAATCATGTCAGACTCACAGTCACGAGTCCTCACATACTGTGATCGGTCTGTGAGGTAGTCCAGTATCCAGGCAGACAGATGATGGGTTACTCCCATGTACACCATCTTATCCCTCAGGAGTGCAGGTTGGATGGTGTTAAAAGCACTAGAGAAGTAAAAAAACATGACTCTCACAGTGCTCCCAGCCTTTTCCAGGTGTGAAGTAGCCTGATTTAGAAGGAAAATGACTGCGTCTTCCACTCCAATGCCAAGTTGGTAGGCAAACTGAAGTAGATCCATTAATGGGCTCACCAGAGGTCGGAGATGAGTGAGCACCAGCCTCTCCATTGTCTTTATCAGATGGGAGGTCAGTGCTACTGGTCGGTAGTCCCCAAAGTCTTTTGGGACTTTGTACCAACATTTAAAGTACCAACCCTAACCCCTACTCTCCTACATTTCTCCTTTCCCTGCCATCTCTGTAGATGTCTTCCTCCTCTCCTTTTCCTCCTTCGTCCATCAGTCGCCCAATTTCCACCGGTACCCTGTTGACTAACGATACCTGTGGCGGTCGTTGGTAACCCGGGCCTCGACCGATCCGGTATGAATTTTTCTTTTATGACCCACGTATTTGATTTGGCACGTTTTACTCTGGATGCCCTTCCTAACGCAAACCTCCCCATTTATCTAAGCTTGGGACCGGCACTAAGAGTGCACTGGCTTGTGCAACCCTAATGGCTGGCTTAAAGTCATAACAGATCATTTACTATTATTTTTATTTTATTTGCTGATATTGGAAGAGCAGTAAACATTTTTGCAATGATAATTAGCTTACCACTGGAGAGCTTCCTCTGAGAATTTGATGAGTTTTAACTTCCATCAGGAGGAAAAGCCGAACAATAAACAAGTAAACAAACACAGGGTCCTTGGCATAAAGTAACATCATTACTCATTTTTCACTGTCACATCCACATTAGAGACATAGAATCGACCTAAATCTGTTCATCATGCACACACACACACACACACACACACACACACACACACACACACACACACACACACACGTCAGCTTTGTGTTAAACTAAATCTACAAGGTTAATGTGGCTAACAAGTAATGGAAGTCAATAGCCTCCAGTTTAGCACTGAGTGTACACCATACTGAATCTTTAATCAGTTACATACTTGAATCAAAACAAATGTCAGAAAAAATAAATGTCTCTAATTTTTGTTTCTTTCTTTGTCTTACTCATCTATTTTTTTACTTCTATTATATTGTTTTTATTTTCATTATTTGTAAACCATGTTTTTTATCTGTCTATTATTCCACCTGTAATTTCATCAATTTTCTTTCTTTCCTTTTTCGTTTATTACATTTCTTTATCATTCTTTCCTTTTTTGCTATTTCAGCAGTTTAATAATCTGTCTCCTAATTTTTTTTATTTCTTGTTTTTAACTTTAATTTATTTTTTCCCTTCTGTCTGTCCATCCTTTATATTTTTTTTTAATGTTTTCAACTGACTTCTTATGTTGTTGAGACTGTAGGCCATGCCCCCTAACTCTCAGGCTGTAAGGCTTGCATGTGTATACACGCAACCCTTGATTATCACGGTTAAAATCAAATAAAATGTAATAAATAATTGTGTTTAATATGAGACATTACTGAGTCACATGCTCAGCCCTGAGCTTTAAATTTCTCTGTTCTCTCACTCTGGTGTTTTCCTGTGATAATACCTGATTATTTATTATTCTGGAGTTCAGCTGACAATGTGATTGCTGCTTTCCTCTAATATTCCACTAAACACTGGGGTTTGATTGCCTCTTGACTGGAGCGCTTGTTTGTGAACTCACGGCAATATTCCTGAAGTAAGTAACCTGACATTATAACATTACTGCGGACAACATCAATAGAATTAAATTAAATTATATAAACTGTTTCTAAGCAAGTAGAAAAACAGAAAATTAAAAGGAAGTCTTTATCCTCTGTGTGATTCTAACACAAAGACTCGTTTATCACCTCTGAGAAAAAAAAAACAGAACATCTGTTCAGCGAAAAATTAAGGAACAGAAGATGTTACACAAATTTCTAGAAGGAAATAGTAAGTGTTTGTGCATTAATGAAACTGTTATGCAGATATAGAGCTAGATATGTACGGTGCCTATCAAAACTTTAATGATTTTTTGAGACATATGCATGTTCAGTTGAGTCTAAATCTGATGTCTCTACCAGAGAAACTTATGTAAGATGTAGAACAGGTGAGAAGATCTTAGCAGACTGCCTTATACCCATAGTTAAATATGGAGGTGGCTGCTTAGTGGTTTGGTGTTGTTTTTGAGCAGGACAAGTTGAAGACATTCTGGCTGAAGGCTGAACCAGCTGACTACCATTCCATACTTTAACATCATGCAATTCCACCTGAACTGCAGCTACCTGAAACCAACCTCACTGTACAAACATCAACACCTCCAGCCTGGTCAAGAAGGCTCTCCTCGTATATCATAGTGAACTTCTACCGCTGCGCAATAGAAAGCATCCTGACCAGCTGTGTCACAGTCTGGTATGGGAGCTGCTCTGTTGCAGAGCGTAAGGCACTGCAGCGGGTGGTAAAAACTGCCCAGCGCATCACAGGGACTTCACTCCCAGCCATGGAGGACATCCAGAAGAAACGCTGTCTGCGTCGAGCTCGCAGCATTCTTAAGGACTCCTCTCATCCCGCCCATAGACTGTTTACTCTTCTGCCCTCCGGCAGGCGTTACAGGTATCTCCGGACCAGGACCAGCAGACTAAAGAACAGCTTTTTTCCTAAAGCTGTCTCTTTAGTGAACTCTGACACTCACTGATACACTACCACATTTCCCCCCACACCTCACACTTCGTCACTTTGGACTCTCTGAACAAAAACTTATGCTCACCAAGTCACTGATCATTTCTCACCTCACACTTTGTTATTGCACGGACTGTTCACACAAACCTTTGCTCATTTGCACACTCTTTTGTATTGCTGCTCACCATTGTATATATACTCATTCTCTGTTTATAGTTATAGCAAGATTATGTTCACCGTTCACATTCTTCTGTAAATCTCTGTGTATAGTAATAGGCATCTGTCTATCATGTTCACAATACATATATATATATATATATATATATATATATATATATATATATATATATATATATATATATATATATATATATATATATATTCATCTGTATATTATTGTTCATAGTACATATAAATTCATATTCATCTGTAATTATATTCATAGTACATATATATATATATATATATATATATATATATATATATATATATATATATATATATATATATATATATATATATATATATATATTAGTCTGTATATTATGTTTTAGTACATATATATTCATCTGTATACTACATTTATAGTACATATACATCTTTAAATTACTGTTTATAGTCTATATTTCATTTTATTTAACTATGTAAATTCATGTAAAAACTATATATCCTGCACTTGCTGTTATTGGACTCTGGTTATACCCAAACTGCATTTTGTTGCCTTGTACTTGTTGCCTGTAGTACTGTGTAATGACAATAAATTTGAATCGAATCTAATCTAATACAGGGATGCACACCAAAATGTGTTATTTACAGAGCATATGTAAAGAGTTTTGTCTATCATGGGATGGCCCACTCACCACAGCCAAAACCTTCTGAACCACTCTGGAATGAACTGCAAGTTCAGAAAGAAATATACAACTAGTAAAGCACACGTTTGGTAAGTTTTACAAGAGGCATTTGCATTATCATTCTTTGGTATCACCTGGTAACATGTACCTGTGTGTCTTTATCTGTGAGTATTTTCCTGGTGCTCCACCAGGGTGGCATAGTTGGATTCAATTTAACATGCTAGCCTTCACCCCTGCTTTGGGGACTCACAGCTGAAAATTACCTACCTAAATTTAAATGTTAACTATTCCTGACAAAAGTGGGCTACATACACAATTTAAATATATTTGGAAAGAAGACACTTTGGACTTTACTCTCCATCAAAGTTTATAATGCTCAAAAATATAATGTTAGGATGGATGCAATGCATGCAGAGGAAAGCTGCGTGCGCATAGTCATCGAATCCCAAATGACACCGGGATAGGTGGTTCTCCATGACGGAGAGAGCACACTCTTCAAGCTGAAACCCCAGCTCCTTCATGTGAGTGAGAATGACATCTTGATGCTGGACCGCTTATTGCTCTGATTGAGCTAATATCAACCATTCGTCAATATAATTTAGGATACGGATGCCCTGAAGTCTCAGTGGAGCCAGAGCCACATCGACACACTTCATGAGGGTGTGCGGTGACAGGGCAAGGCCAAACGGAAGGCCCCGATATTGGTACACTTTGACTCCGAAAGTGAAACTCAGGAACTTCCTGTGAGAAGGGAGGATGGGTACATGATAGTACGCATCCTTTAGATCTACTTTGACAAACCAATCCTTGGATCTGATCTGAGACACAACTTGCTTGAGGGTCAGCATCTTAAAACGAAGCATCATAAAAGAGTGGTTCAGCTGACGTAGATCTAGGATAGGACACAACCCACTGTCCTTTTGGAAATTATGAAGTACTAGTTGTAGAACCACCTTGATGGCCTCAGTAGAGTGTCTGCATCTTGTTCTAGGACCAGAGCCTGCTTGTCTCTCACCAGAGTGGGAGAGAGCCTATTAAATCTGGACAGGCGAGACCCAAACTGAATTGTATAGCTTAGCTCTACAGTGCGCAGGACCACCTGGGACACGTCTGGCAAAGCAATCCAGGCTGCTAGGTTCTCCCTTAAAGGTATCTGCCTCTCAAGACTGACCTCCGATGTGTCCGGAGCCGGGGCAGTGCACAGACACGGCTCTAGAAAGGAGACCTCCTGTTCCGCAACGATGCTGGGCGGAACCATTGCACAACCACCCAAGGGATCCCAGATTCAGCTCTCACAGCAGGTCGGCTTGGTATGCCTGCAGTACCGACATGGTGCCAAGGCGTAAGCCTTACCCACCAGTGCCAAGGTAGTGCGCAGGGGCTTGGTGGGTAATGTCAAAGGTTTTAGGGAAGATGCCACACCTGGGGAGAGATAGCATGCTAGTGTCTCTTAAACCCATGGCATGACACCATAGCCATAATCCCTAAGCCCCAAGATGTTGAGATAAACTGCGGTCTTGGGGCTGAATGGGTGGGACAAGAAAGGCTGCGCCTAGGACCTGGATACCTTGGGTGTCATGTTCGAGCCAATCGTGTTCAGGACTGGAGACTGTGCTGGTTATGACAGATGTTTTTACCAAGAATACCTTGGAATACCTGGCCTACACAAGAGCAATGGGTGGAAACCGTAGCCCAGGTTTTAGTCGTGGAATGGTTTTATAAGATTGGCATCCCTAGGCGCTTCCATTCTAATCAGGGCCATAATTTTGAGTCCTCCTTAGTACAACAGCTTTGTCCACTGTATAAGGTGTAAATTTCCTGCACTAGCCCTTAACATCCAGTGGGGAATAGGCAGTGCAAGCACTTTAATAGGACATTGAACAACCTATTGTGTGCTCTGCAGGTGCCAGTAAAGTGGACTAGACCTCATGCCTCCCACAAGTGTTGTTCTGCTACAACACTACCCATCATTAAGCGACTGGCAAATTCCCATATTTTTTAATGTTTGTTTCAAGTTTCATTTTTTTAGTATTGTTCCTTGAGGAGACATACTAAAATGCAGAAAGATGAGGAGTGTACTCATGTTTTTGAGATACTGTACATCCTGAAGTTGTATGAGAAGCTGCCCTAGACTTTCATAGTCATTTAAAAATTTTTTCTCCCTGTGGAAGTTCTTGGCTACACACACACACAGTGAAAAAAAATGCCACACTATTTCTGATTTCTGATAAACAAAAAACAATATTATTTTTTATTATTGAGATATAAGCTGTGTATTTAATTCTATATCTTCACCATGTCGAAACTGCCATGTCCTCATATCATCATTTGGTCCTCGCAAATCATCACGTTTGCTGTTGTTTACTGCACATCATGATTCAGAGCTGTTTTTCCAAAAAACGTTCACGGTGAAAGGAGCGATAACAAAAGGAGATTGATTGACTCGGCACATTGAGAGGCCAGGTGTCACTATGAATCCTTCACACACTGCATTTAAATGCTAATCGCTCTGCCGCACATCCCGGATAAACCTTTAAATGCACACACAAACACATGCAGAGTGACATGAATACTTACAACACAAACAAATAAAAACAACACAAAAAGATTAGAATTATAAAATCAGAATAGGATCAAAGTGCACATTACAAGGAAACAGGTACACTTAAGATCTAATCTCAATCAGAGTCAAAAAGTTATGTGAGTATTTACTTGAGGAAAGTTCCTGGTATTCAGAATCAGGTTATGCAGCTGCTTAACCTCTTAGCCTGTAGTGCCGCTTCGGGACGACCGATATCCCATTGTTTTCAGGTGTTAATGTTAATAATAATAGATTAAATAAAATGGACAAGAGTAACCATGACTAACTATACATCATTCTAAAGGTCTAAGCCTCAAGCAGCGATTTTAGATCACTGTTTTTCACTGCTGCATATCCAGGTTTTTTTGAAAAGATAAATCTCCACTAAACAACATGCCAAAAAGGATTTTTGCTCCAATCAAACAATATTGTTAAAATGTAGATGGTTAGTCTTTTGGTTTGATCAAAGCTTCAAGATCAAGATGGTGTTCTCACCTGGATGAAGGAGCTGGGATTTAGACTTAACGCGGGGAAGAGTGTCCTTTCCCCACGGCAGAGAACCACCTTCCTGGGTGTGGTGTGGGACTCGACCAGGTTGCTGGCATATTGTCCTGAAGGTATCCTCACTGCAGCCAGGAGAGTAAAAGAATGCCAGTCACTCACTGTATAGCAGTTCCAGAGGCTGCTGGGTCTCATGGCTGCAGCGTCCAATGTGATGCCAGGGGGTTTTCTGATCCCTTCTCGCAGGCGAGGACACCCCTGGTTCACCCCCGCCCAGAGTTATGGAAGCTATGGCTGTGGCCCCAGAGGGGACACAGTTTGTGGTAGCTGGTATCTCTACTGAGTTAGTAGAGACCATCCTCCATTCCAGAGCTCCATCCACGAGGAGGTCGTATGCCGCAAGGTGGCGTCTGTTCACTTCGTGGTGTGGGCACCACCAGTTAGACCCAGTTAATTGCCTGTTTGGTTTAGTTCTGGAGTTCTTGCAGGAACATGGATAATTGCGATGCACCTTCTTGTTCCCTTGGGAAATTAGGGTTACATAAGTAACCTAGAGACAATTGTGACCAGGATATAGCCTATAAGGCCTGCAAGTATTGTACACTTTGTTTCATTAATTTTTGCCTAATACTTTCCCATACATTGGGATGATTCTTTAGGGTCTTCATGAAATTACTGCAAAATACTTTGGTTAAAATTCTTCAGTGGTTGTGTGGAAAAACAGATCTGTCCCACCAACCTTTGTGGTGCTTTTCTAAAGCACAGAGAAAATGTCGGACAGTGTACAAGGGCAGAAATGTGCTAATACGGGACATTGTGGTGGTTGTGGACGGGACCTGAGCAGTATGTTGTAATATTGCTCAGGTTCATCAATAAGTGCCAAAATGTATTTGGATATAACTTTTACTTACAAGGGGTCAACTTGTCTTAGTACTGTATCAGTGGCACTTTATCCATAATTATTGGCTTATTCTAGTCAATAAACTTAAATATCACTGAATAAGTAACACAATTAATGGGGTTCTTTTAATTTAAAACAGGGGGATTATGGTTAACGTAATAGATGGTGAATAACTGAAATATACACAGGTGTATTACTACACAAAATCATATATGGTTTAGGGCTGCAACTAAATTATTTTGATGATCAATTAATCAGATAAAAAAATTTAAACAATGTTTTGCTTTTTGTAACTGTATAAAACCATAATTTATATATAAATAAAAAAATACTTATGTATACAATTGTACTTAAGTAAATGCAAAGGCCACATATTGAGTTTAACTATCTTTAATTTAGACATTTTAAAGCTTAAAGTGCTGCTTGTTGAGTGCATGGGGGATTTCTCCTTGAACAAATTCACTCATGCTGGGTTGTTTCTTTCTGTAAGTTTGTAGATTACTGTAGATTCTGTAAATTGTAGATGGCATGTTGATAATGATTAAAAAAACACTTTAATAAAACATAGACATTGTGTTTAGTTGTAGAGATATAAACATCTAGAATATATTTAATTAAAATTCAGTTTATTTTGTACAATAAAAATACAAAATAATTAGTCTGTTTAGATTTGATCCCACAATGGCTAAAAACTGTTGTTAGTGTTTAGATTTAATGCCCTCAATGACTAAAAACTAGTGTTAGTGTTTAGATTTGCCCCACAATGGCTAAAAACTGGTTTTCAAGTTTGTTTGCACAGTTTTAAATAAATCAATCATGCTTAAAAATCAATAGAAAATAAAATACAACATTGTTTTGAAAATTTTTGTTTCAAAAGAATACACATTTTGTTCAGTTGTGAAGATTTAAGCATCTAGAATGTATAATTAATTTAATTATGTATAATAATTAAATAATATATGCTTAAATAAAATATACAAACATTACTAACAAGCATTTGAACGTAGTAAAGTGGCAGTAAATCACATTTGACTTGGTTATACATTCTCTCTAACTTTACTTTGCTTTCTCACACAAATTAAGCTTACAGCCTTTAAAGTATCCATGCGTTTAACAACATTTACTTTTTCAATGAATTAGCTGGTGTTTTCAGACCAAACTGTCAGTGCTCTGTAAAAAAAAACTCTAATAATTTGGTTCTTTTATTCATTTAATCACTGCAGTGTATTTATTATCTGCTTATTTTGCTACAACTCAAGGGATATGAGAGAGACGATGATGATCAGCTGCTCCTTTAACCTTTAGTAAACTCACAGCAGCTAAAAGAAAACTGATCATTTTCATTTAGCTGCTGTTTTTTGTAAAATACAGTAGAAGGAATAATCAGTTAATCATGTTTAAAGTTTTAAATACTGTGACTGGAACTTGAGTATATTAACTTTAATAACTTTTCTGAACTCTCTCACCAAAAACAGGGAAGAAACCCATAGCAAGGCCCAGACTGGAATCTGGAATAGCACCTGCTCAGACTAGACTTACAAACACAATGCTCACCAGACAACATTTACAAAACTCTAGTGCAGAGTTAGAAATGACAGAAATACAGGTTTACATTTGGTTTATTATGTTTACAGTACATGTTTGCAATAGTGACTTACTGTATAGATTTTTAGGTCCATTATATGTGTTTACTCTAAAGATTATATATGATTATATTTATATAATTGAATTGGTTTATTCTATTTGCTTACTGTTAAGATTTACAAGTTTAAAGTGCTGGCTTACACGTCTACACTATAGATTATTTGTAAGATTTACACATTTTTTTTTTACCGTAGACTTTAATTTTATTAGATTGCTGTAATTCTGTACTGTACACCTGTAAAGGGTTACATATTTACAGTAGAAATGTTGGTAAAAAAAATGGTTTGCATATTTACATGTTTACAGTGTAGATTTACAGATTTAATTACAAGCAATAGTAAGGATGATTCCTTGTCCTGTCTGTCTACCTACATATCTATCTGTTTGTCTGTTTGTCCGTCTATCTTGATAAAGTACTTTACAAAAGTCTGCATTTATTCCTGAAGCTCTTTCATTTGATAGGCATATGAACAGACAGAGAAAGAGATGGGCAGATCTATCTAAATAAATGTTCAGTTTGTGCAAGCCCCATGAATTCAGGAATTAGTGCGAAGTGAAAATAAGCAATCTGCATTCAAATCAGGTCACAGCAAGTGTTCTGTTTACTACTCTCTCTCTCTCTCTCTCTCTCTCACCCGATCCTTCTCCTTATTTGGTTGAGCTGCTTGGTGACTTGCAGAGACAGAAACAGGCTGAAAATTTCATTACGTATTTATTGATGAGATCTCACTCATTTGGAACTTTGTTTACTGAGAAATGGAGTTTTTATACACTGAGCTCTGGAATGACAGCGGTGTGATGACATCAGAGGATAAATGACAGGGGAATGGTAGTAATGGAAGGCTGAATATGTAGTTAAAGAGCACATTTAAAATTGTCTACTTCTCATCTATGTTTATCAATGATCTAAAAAACAGTTGTACAATTTTGTTTATAAAATGACACTGTTTCAGTGTGATCCTGGCTGAGTTTTTGTTTAATTTGGGTTATATTTGGGTAAATTATAAAGCAACCAATAAATATTGATGTGGTTTAAGTAAATAAATTCTGATTCTAGGCTCTATAAAATAAAGGATGAATATGTGATTATTTCACTATAACAACATGTCAAAGTTTTTTACCTTTATTTTACCACAGCAAGTTTCTAACAACAATTTATTTTATTTATTAAACAAGGTTGTGACTTTTTTCTTCTATTATAATGTTGGTGAAAATTCTCATGCACCTACTGTACAGTAAATCTAAAAGAACAAATCTATAAATGTATAAATCTGCAGCACACATCTTTGTGTCCATGTTAAATATTTTGTGTGTACTGTGCTGTGTGTTTTGCTTGCTTTGTGGGCAGGTTCAGAGTTTCTGGCCTTCCCTAGTCTAATTTGTCCTTGACCTTCGAGCTTGGTTTTCCCTTTTTGACTTGGCTCAGTGAGTGTGCATACTCTCCGTGAGCATGTGTGTACATTCAGTGAGTATGCATGTAGTCTCAGTGAGAGGGTGTGCATGCTCGCATTAAAAGTGTGTGCATTCCCAGTGAGAGTGTGTGTAGGCTCAATGAGAATGTGCATGTCTCAGCGAGTGTCTGTATTCCACGTAAGAGTGTGTGTATTCTCACAATGAAAGTGTGCGTAGTCGCAGAGTGTATGTGTATTCTTAGTGATAGTGTGTGCGTTTAGTCTCAGTGAATGCATGTGTCATTTCAGTGAGAGTGTGAAATATCAGTGAGTGGGTGTGTTGTCTCATTAAAAGTGTATTGTCTCAGTGAGTATGTGTGTCATCTCAGTGAGTATGTGTTGTCTCAGTGAGAGTGTGCATGTAGTCTCATTGAGAGCATGTGTGTTGTCTTAATGTGTGTGAAGTCCCAGTGAGAGTGTATATGTAGTCCCAGGGAGAGTGTGTGTAGTCTCAATGAGAATGTGTGTATAGTCTCAGTGAGTGATGTATTCTCAGTGAGAGTGTATGTGTTGTCTCAGTGATAGTGTGTATGTGGTCTCATTGAGAGCATGTGTGTTGTTTTAATGTGTGTGAAGTCCCAGTGAGAGTGTGTGTGTAGTCTCAATGAGAATGTGCATGTAGTCTCAGTGAGTGTGCGTAGTCTCAGTAAGAGTGGGTATGTAGTCCCTTGTGAGTATGTAGGCAGTCCCAGTGACAGTGTGTACAGTATGTAATCCCATTGAGAGAGTGTTTGTAGTCTTGTGTGTGTGTGTGTGTGTGTGTGTGTGTGTGTATAGTCTCAGTGAGAGTGTGTAGTATCAGTGAGAATGTGTAGACTGTGAGAGTTTGTACTCATAGTGAGTAATTTGTAGTCTCTGAGCATGTATAGTCTCAGTGAGTCTGTGTAGTCTGTGAGAGTGTGTAGTTTCGTTGAGAGTGTGTAGTTTCAGAGAGAGTGTGTAGTCTTAGTGAGTGTGTGTTGTCTCAATGAGAGTGTGTGTAGTCTCAATGTGAGTGTGTGTAGTCTCAGTGAGTGTGTTGTCTCAGTGAGTGTATGTGCTCTCTCAGTGAGAGTGTGTGTAGTTTCCGTGAGTGTATGTGTTCTCAGTGAGTGTGTGTGCAGTCTCAGTAAGAATGTGTGTAGTCTTAGTGAGAGATTGTGTAGTCTCAGTGGTAGTGTGTGTGAGAGTGTTTAGTCTTAGTGAGTGTATGCGTTATCTCAGTGAGTGTGTGTAGTCTCAGTAAGAGTGTGTAGTCTAAGTAAGTGTATGTGGCGTCTCAGTGTGTGAGTGTGTTGAATTCCCTCAGATGGTTTTATGCAGAGTGGCAGATCTTTACATAATTCACACACTTTCAATAAGCACAGAGATGATGAGACACATTTATGACACAAAAACCCGTCGCTGAGCCAGAAGACGAGGCTTTCATGCCTTTCCAACTCTGTCTCCTGAGAAAACGCCATGTTTCCCCAAAACCTTCAAAGGATTTCACGTTCAAATATTAGACACAGGATCTCATCTAAGTCGGATAAAGATGTGTTCATATCACTCACTGTCTCTCTGTGTACTAACACTGATGTTATCATTAATTACTCAAGAATGCTTAGTTTGTGATCATTTCACTTCAACTGAACTTAAATTTTATCCAAATATTACTCATTCATTTCTACAGCTTTATTTTATAATGACTTTTTATCATAAATTGCTCAGTTCACTGACTATAAAGCAAAATATATTGTTGTTTTTATTATTTTACATTTCAGTGGCAGCCGTGCATTTGGTACCTGGGCCTTCAGTGGGGACTTACTCGACATAATCCACCTCTTAATACCACCACTATCATGTTGCAATTATAGAAACCATCAATACTGTACAAAAATGCAATGTAACATCACGTGGTATTACAGAGATAGAGGCATTTCGCATATCGAGGGTGAATACCATTTTTACTAAAGCAGGCTCCAAACATTCACACTACAACTGCAACTGTGCCACCTACATCATCTGGAGCAATTAAATATCAATATTTGTCTAATAACATAACAAAAACTCAGAGTCAGAGGACGGAAAAATTCTGACGCTATTCTGGGCCCTGAAATCTGATTGGTTAAAGAAACAGACCCATTGCTAATAGACACTAAGGTAAAAAGGCTAGCAGTACTGACTTTGAAGGCCCTGGGCAGATTAGATTGACATGACAGCATTTAGAGTCCAATCTGATTGGACAAAAAATCTAACATTCACAAACACGTACTGGAAGCAGTGCAGCCAAGAGAAACGCTAAAAATAAAGAGAATAGTCTCTGCAATACATCTGAGTTAGACTTCTATATGCCTACGAAGGATGAGAAATAGATTTTGGTCATTGACATGCTAAAAATCCATTTTGAAGAAAAGCTAGACATCTGGGCGAGGCTGGCCGACCCCGAAGCTAGCTAGCTTGTCTCAGCCCGGGAAAGGGATTGTTCACCGCTTCCAGACCAGTACCACGAGCAATATAAAAAAAATTATGAGTCTGCATGTCTGGTGAGTGGGTTGTATTTTATTTACAATTTTAATGTTTTTGTCATGTTATTAGACAAATATTGATTCTGAATTGCTCTAGATGATGTAGGTGCACAGTTGCGGTGGTAGTGTAGAGGTTTGGAGTCTTAACTGGGTTTTTTTGCTTTAGTAAAATGGTATTCACACTCCATATGTGTAATTCCTCTCTCTCTGTAATGCCACGCGTTATTATATTGCATTTTTTGTATTGTATTGATGGTTTCTATAATTGCGACGTAATAATGGTGGTATTAAGAAGTGGATTAAGTCCCCACTGAAGGCCCAGGTACCAAATGCTGTGTGCTTGGGTCTGTGTGTGTATGTCTAGTTTATGTTTGTATCTATGTATGTACGTTTGTTTGCGCATGCCTGTGTTTGTGTGTGTCTGAGAGTGTTTGTATGGTTGTATCTGTGTGTTTGCATGCTATATATTTGTATGTATGTGCTTTATTATTATAGTTTTTGTTCCTGTGATTGAGTCTGTGTTTGTATGCTTGTGTGTTAGATTTATGTATGTGTTGAATGCCAGTATCTGAATGTCAGTATCCACATGCATGTGTGTGTGTGAGTGTATGTGTGTGTCTGTATGCACACTTGTTTCACTAGGCCTGTGTAATTGCCTGTTTTATTGTTCGACAGTATTGTGTTTTGTGTGTGTGTGTGTGTGTGTATATGTGGGTATATGAATGTCTGTGTAAAGATTCATTATTTCATCACACTGTGTGAGAAGACGAACGAAGAAGTTTAAATTGCAAATAAAATAAGAATGAATGGAAAAACAACATTGTTTCTGTAAGCTTTAATTCAGTTAAACCATCTCAGAAACACACACACACACACACACACACACTCCAGTACTAATTTAGTGTACCCTAGAAACAAGGCTAATTTTGCTAAAAAGTAAAGAAGCGTATAGCCTCCAGTTTAACATGGTGCCCTAAAGGTGCAGGTGGAAAAAAAGAATGAGAGCGAGGTAGAGATAAAAACTAGTCAGATTTGGAGTAAGGAGAGCAGAAAACTTGGAAAATCTCGTTAGAGTGAAAAACAGAGTAAAAAAAAGAGGCCAAAAAAACAAATCAGGCTCTTTCTAAAGGCAACGTAGAGCTTGTTTACGACCCTTTGTGGTTTAGAGTCTAATAATTCAGCCGAGCTCTCAGGCTGCAGCCATGAATCAAAATCAGTCACACACACACACACACACACACACACACTCTTTCCAGCATGATCTCGCGGCCATGCGTTTCAATACATTGCTGTAAATTGGAATATTAATAACACACCGCAGAGAGAATGGCTAATGAGCGGCTTCATGATCTCGCCCTGCCACATAAACATCCCTTTGTTCTTCATAATAGAGGACGTTGTTTTTTTATTTTCTTATTTTGCAAACCGAGCTGAAAATAAAGCACAAACAACCCGCTGCAGCTCGGGGTTCTGTCCAAAATAAGTTACACGTCATGTCTGATTAGGGTTCTAACTTAAAACTGGATCTTTTTGAAAAATAAGCCTTAGAGTCTGTTAACAAACTATTCTTATTTGTTAGTATGCTTTTGTGTTCCTTTTATGTGTTCCTTTTAAAATTAGCATTTGTGGGACTTTGCTGATTACCCATAATGCATTGTGTGCCCAGTTTAACAATCTGGTTGAAACAATTATGTGATGTGAAATTAAAGTTCTGCTAGCGGAAAAAATATAGTAGATAAAGCCTTCAGGGTCTCTGTGTCAGAGTTTAGCATAATTGTGAATTTATGTAGCACGCTAATGTCACTACCTACTAATTAGCCTACAACATCATAAGGCTAGACTGATCTTTGTTTAGTGACATGAATGGTTTCTAATTATACCAATTAAATACCAATAATAACAAATATATACCATTAATATTAATGAAACAGTAATGATTGGTCTTTCAGTGACATCCAGATGATGATGGTTCCTTTTTAAGTCTGGTTCCTCTCAAGGTTCTCCCTAATACTATCTACTGGAGGTTTTCCTTGCCACATTTGCCACTGGCTTACTCATTAGGGATAAACTTATAAGAAACAAACTTATAGACAGTAAATTTACACTATCTAACTTCATTTTCTAGAAAATCAGTGAATTAGACTGAACCATTCTGTTGATGGAGAAGTATAGAGAAGGACAGAAGGAATTGCATTGTGGATTTGTGGATTTAGAGAAAGCGTACGACAGGGTGCCGAGAGAGGAGCTGTGGTACTGTATGAGGAAGTCAGGTGTGTCAGAGAAGTATGTGAGGGTGGTGCATGACATGTATGAGAACAATGTGTCAGCAGTGAAGTGTGCAGTAGGAACGACAGACTGGTTCAGGGTGGGGGTTGAACTACATCAAGGATCGGCCCTGAGCCCTTTCCTGTTTGCAGTGGTGATGGACAGGTTGACGGACGAGGTCAGACAGGAGTCTCCCTGGACTATGATGTTTGCGGATGATATTGTGATTTGTGGTGAGAGTAGTAAGCAGGTTGAGAAGAGCCTGGAGAGGTGGAGATATGCGCTGGAGAGAAGGGGAATGAAAGTCAGTAGAAGTAAAACAGAGTACATGTGTGTGAATGAGAGAGAGGGCAGTGGAGTGGTGCGGTTGCAGGGAGAAGAGGTGGAGAAGGTGGAGAAGTTCAGGTACCTGGGGTCAACAGTGCAAAGTAATGGAGAGTGTGTTAGAGAAGTAAAGAAAAGAGTGCAGGCAGGGTGGAGTGGGTGGAGAAGAGTGACAGGAGTGATTTGTGATAGAAGAGTATCTGCAAGAATGAAAGGGAAAGTTTATAGGACTGTGGTGAGACCTGCGATGTTGTATGGATTAGAGACAGTGGCATTGAGTAGAAGACAGGAGGCGGAGCTGGAGGTAGCAGAGCTGAAGATGTTAAGGTTTTCGTTGGGAGTGACGAGGATGGACAGGATTAGAAATGAGTTTATTAGAGGGACAGCGCATGTAGGATGTTTTGGTGACAAGGTGAGGGAGAAGTGATTGAGATGGTTTGGACATGTGCAGAGGAGGGACATGAATTATATTGGTAGAAGAATGCTGAGGATGGAGCCACCAGGTAGGAGGAAAAGAGGAAGGCCAAGGAGGAGGTTCATGGATGTGGTGAGGGAAGACATGCAGGTAGTTGGTGTGAAAGAGGCAGATGTAAAGGACAGGGTGGTATGGAGACGGATGATCTGCTGTGGCGACCCCTAATGGGAGCAGCTGAAAGAAGAAGAAGAAGAAGAAGAGAATGAACCATTCATTAAGTAGAAGTTTTAACATATACAGCTGTGTTCGATTGGGTTTTTAAATAGGTTAATAAGATCAACAATAAAAAATAAAACCAGAATCAACAAAAACTGAACAAAATGAATGATTCAGTTAAGATGTGTGACTGTTTCTGAGTATTTTAATGAATTATGATTAGTAAACAAGAGCTCATTAATCTTTTTCATTATCAGTGAATACTAATACTAATGTGCTGACTCTACTTTTTTGTCTCAATGGATCTCCAAATCATGACCAAGATTTACAACATGATTAGCAGGTCAATGAAGAAACTAATCTTTTAAAACTAATCATTACCAAGATTCTCCATTTAGCAGGCCAGTGTGTGACTCATTGAATACTTTAGTATATCTTAAATTGACTCCTGTATTACTCCAATTTTATGAATCAGAAAATGTTTTGGTCATAGCCAAGAATTGCTCTACAGGACATTGCTTAAGTCCATGAACTCTTTCTTGATGTTAGAGAAGTTAATTAATTTAGTCATTGAATTAGTGGCTCTTTGAATCATGTCAAAGATTTGCTGAACAGCTCTTTAAATCACCAAATCAGTGATTCTTTACATTCATTATGACTGAGATTCAGCATTCTATCATTCAGCAGCTCAGTGAATTAGTGAATCATTTTCACGCCACTGCCATTTAACAGCTGAATCTTGTGCTCATGATTTGCAGAATAATAACATATTAAATATTTTTTGATTTATTTGACATATTTCATGTTTGCATACCTTCACAAAGATACATTTCTGCTGTAGTGTAATAACACACTTCATAATGTCCATTTAATGCTAATTGTCATGTAATTGGGTAAAAGGGATGCAAGCAAAATGTCAAAAATAACTACAACAAAATAAAACACACAAACACACACACACACACAAAAAGAGAACCATAACATGAAACATAGAATACTAATGACAACCTTAGAGAGAGAGAGAGACAGTGAGAGCAGAGCAATATAAGGCATAAAGAGCTATTTACAGGTAATGGGTAATATAGTTTAATTTGTCCATCATCATAATTTTGACATTAAATATATAACAAAAAATGAATAGTTTAACAATAAATAACAGGCAAATATAATATAGGCAAATGCGATTTGCTATAACGATGAAATAATTATAAACCAACAAATATAAAACAAATACCTAAATCTAAATTTATATAACTTTTCAGATAATATTTATACTCTTATTTATAATCTTCAAACAGTTATTAATAAGTAGAAAAAATATATAAAAAGAAGAATATTTCAAGCTTGGAAAATCCATAGTGTATATAATATGTATAAGTCACAATGTCTTTGAGGCAACACTATAAATTATATATAGCAGTAAATATAACAAATACAACATTGTCACAGTAAACAGTAGCTTTATCAAGCTAACAATCTATGCTAAAAAAATGTTTCAGCAAATTATATAGCAAATTTTTATATTTAATAAATGGAGGAAGCAGGAAATTGTGATCACGTTTGGACTACAAATCTATAAATACGTGCACATTTACTAAGTTACTGCAAAACCTGACATTGGAGCATTGCTGACACACACACACACACACACACACACCACAGCACACCACACTCAAATCAGTGTATTGATCAAACCAGCATGATGTTAAAGGTCACATGAAGAACAATCGCTTAACCTCCATCACCACCTCACTTTAATGATGGAGCACTAAAAAGTTTAAAGATGGCTTTTGATTGATTTTCAGCACACTCTCATACACATACATACACACACAAACACACTCACACACACACACACACACACACACACACACACATACATGAACGAGTAGCAAGGAATATTTTAATATGAAACCACTTCATTAGCCATCATTAGATAAGTACAGATTTTATTGACTTTGTGCTTTTCTTTTTATCTTGTATTATGCAGTGTGTGATTTAATGTGAGCATGTAAACCACTGTGTGTGATTCTGTTACAAGAAAAAAATTATTAGTGTTATTATTAGTTATTATTTTTTGTGAAAGCATGTTCTCAGAATGTTTTATACTTCTTACTCTACAGCAACTTCCCAACAATTTGTATTTATTAAACAATGACACATCATAACATCTAGTCTTTTCTGAACGACATATACATGTACTTTTTGTTTATATGCAACAAACTAGGTCATTAGACAGTATCAAGATTTTCTTTGAGCAAACAAATATACAGTATATATATATATATATATATATATATATATATATATATATATATATATATATATATATATATATATAAGGAGGAGGATAGAATGCCTGTAACCGTACAGGTCATGGGATGACCGAGGGCACCTTGTAGCACAAAAAGGCACTGGCCATAACTGGAGTAAACTCCAGGAAGGAGGGGGCTACAGAAAGGGCCTATAGATCTCTCTTAAGAGAGCAAATGGGCAACAAGAACGCAGTCTTGATAGATTGATGCCTTCAAGATGCCACAACCAGAGGCTCAAAGTGGGGCTCAGATGAAGCCCCCAAAATGATGGGGTTTTCAGGGTGGACAGAGCCAACCCTTTTGCTATCTGTCATTGGAGAAAATTCAGCACTGAGCTAACTGGGCAGTGGACTGGATCCAGCTGGTGGTGCTTGTACCACAAGCAGAACAGATGCCATCTGGCGTCATACAACCTCCATGTGGGGGGAGCTCTGGAGTGGAGAATGGTCTCCACCACCTCAGTGGAGAGGCCAGAACCTCAGAGCTGTGCCCCCTCACAGTTATATACAGTATATCCCACAGTGTTTTTATGTTGTTATGAGAAGAATAGTGTGAGAAAATGTGATGAAGTGATGAAGTTAAATCGGATCTCAGAGCACTCAGACTTCTGGAGCATAAGTGATAGCTGTCCTCTTCTCACCATATTGATCCTTCATTTTGGCTCAGAAACTCTCTGTCATTTATTCATCTATATACAGCTGCCTTGATACAGCCCCAACCCCCCCTACCCCTTTACTTTCACTCACATGAAAATACACACGCACACACACACACACACACACACACACACACACACACACACACACACACAAATAAGCGTCTGGTGATTGAAAATGGCTGCTTCACAAGTTTTGCAGTAAGAAGATGGAAAAAAAAGAATTGCATGCAGCTTCAGACCTGACCAGCTCATCGGACCATGTGCTGAAACCCATCAGCTATTGAAAAGCAATCAAATAAGTGTAAATCGGCCTCGTTTAGGGTCGAGGCCCAAACCCTTCATATGTCATTTTCCAACCGAGTGGCTGTGTTCCAAAAATAAATAAATCAAATATAATAAAATCACCACTTTATTGATACTTTATTGATACCACTTTATTGATTGAAATTAAATATATATATATATATATATATATATATATATATATATATATATATATATATATATATATATATATATATATATATATATATATATATATATTAAAGAAGACTTAATACAATCATAAATATTTGAAAAAAGCTTAATAAAAAAGAAAAGAAAAAAATCAGTAGTCAACCTCTGCAACTTGTAATAAAATAAAATAAAAAAACTATTTAGATCAATAAAATCAAACCTAGTTACTTGTGCTATATAATAAAACTAATTTATTTAAACTAAACATATTTAATGGCTGAAAATCCACATGTTAAGCAGTACACACATTGTTCCCTACCTAGGGCCATAATATAGATGTATACGATGACTTTGTTAACAAAAAATGTAATTAATCACTTTATTTTACTGTACAATAAACTGCAAAATACAAAAAATAATAATAATAATAATAAATTAACTCATTAATCGTTTTTATCAATGTGAAAAAATAGGTACAGATCTTGTGTATTATTACACTTTTTGTTGGATGTTTTGGTATTTTTTTAACATTATGTGATGTTCTTATAATAAAATTACAGATTTATATATTTTCCATAAATTATTTATTGAGAGTTTTAAAAACTTAAAAAAAAAATTTCCTCTTCTTCTTAATTATTATTATTATTACTATTATTATAAATATGTTTATTATGTTTATTATGATAAATAACTTAGTTATTTGGGGGAGGGGGCTGCATTTATTTAGCATTATTCAATTTGATGTTTTATATACAAGCAGCTGTATGTCAAAAATCCTAAAACTAAAGTGAAGGACTAGACCCCAATAACACCAAACTAATATCAATAATACCTGAGATAAGGTTATATTATATTTAATAAAAAGAAGATTCTTATTTATATGATAATATGTCCGGATACAAAGTCTTTTTATATGATCATTATCTGCTGAAGATAATAAAGATTTAATAAAAAAAAATTACTCACTGATCCTGCACCGATATTCTTCCATAAACAATTTCAAAATATGAAAAAATCCTTTTATTTGCTTTTTTGTTTGCAGTTATTTATTTATTAGTTTATTATCTCAGATGCAGACTGAAAGCAGGATGATGGAATGATAGGTAATGGACTAAAATGAGAGGAGAAACTAAAAGCAGTCCCTCATAAAAGATTAAAAGATAAAAGATTTTTTTTTAACACAAAACACGTTATTTAGCTAAAAAAGCAAAAGCGGCAAATTATAATCATCACACACATAGCTACATTCACTCACGTCATATGGACTATTTTTCATAATATATTTTTATCAGATCAGATTTTTGTCTTATTGTGGACAAATTCATAGCTTCATTTTTTTGTTTGTTTGTTTTTTCCTTTTTGTTGTCTAAACAATGCAGTGCTTAAATAATTAGCTCACATATTTTGTAGTATAATACTATAATAACATCATTATTTAGTAATGTCATTTTGTATTATGTATGTATTTGTCAGTGGGGATAATGCTAGTATAATAAAATATTCATTATTTTATATAATTCTATAAATATTTTACTAATTACACAGGAATACGAATGCAAATGTTAATGTAATACATAAATATATTTATTTTTATATATACATATTGTCACAGGCAGTGAGAATCTTTAAAACTTATCCAGGAAGAAAAAGAGCAAGGTCAATAAACAGTCCATAAATCAGAGGGAGGGAGCAAGTTTGAACGGGTTTGAAGTGTGAGGCATGGAAAGTGTGGTGGATCTGGGAGACTCTGGAAAGTCGGAGGTGGACCACCACTGGGTTGAGGACCTTAGAGATGAGAAACGGTCCTATGAAGTGAGGAGCTAGCTTCATGCATGCAGCTTTTAGAGGGAGGTCTCAGAATGGTATGCCAATGAGGGTCTGCGCCTGCAGTGTCCCAGCGAGCATTTAAATGAAAAGACCTGAGGAGTGCAGCCAGGGTCCTCATCCAGGGCTCTTATATGGGTAGGTGATAACCTTTGGCTGCCTGGAAGAGGTAGAGGCAAGTGACTGTGGGCAGAAGAGTGTTATGGGCTTATTTTGCCCTTATCAATTGTGAAGACTAAAAGGCATTGTCTTCAGAACGAAGGATGCGAAGGGTTGTCTCCAGGTCTTGGTTTAGCCTTTCAGTTTGCCCATTAGTTTGGGGGTGGAAGCCAGAATATAGGCTGACAGAGATGCCCAGGGGGTAACAGAATTCTTTCCAAAAGTTAGCAGTGAATTGTGGGCCCCGATCTGACACGATATTACTGGGGAGGCCATGAAGGCGAGAAACATGCTGTTGCAGAAGTTGGGCTGTCTCCTTGGCAGAGGGAAGTTTTGGAAGAGGTATGAAGTGGGCCAGCTTACAAAACCGGTTTATTACAGAAAGGATGGTGGTGTGGTTGAGCAAATGGGGTAGGCCAGTAACAAAATCCAGAGTGATGTGTGACCATGGTTGATGGGAGGCTCTAGGGTCTTGTGCTAGGCTCAATTGGGGCAGGCGGCCACAAACTTGCCACACATCCTTCTTGATAATGGGCCACCAAAAACATTGCTGCAGGAGGGACAAGGTGCGAGGAGAGGGTGGCAGAAAAGCAGAGAGCAGTGACATCATTGGAAGACCTGGGAACAGAGCTGGTCATGAACATAGTCTTTAAACCAGGCAGCCATTAGGGGTAGGTCTGTGCAGCCATTTTTAGAGCCTGGGTGGTAGGAAAGGGTAAAACAGAAATGTCCAAAGTAACAAAGCAAGGAAGAGAAGGAGCAGTGTCAATAAACACTCCGTGTATCCAAAAGCCGGCAAAGAACTAACAAACCATGTCTGAGGGGCAATACGCACGTCCGAGAAAACCGGAAGTCACTACACTAAATCCTATTGAACTGCTCTGGAATTAACTTGATCGCACAGGCATAAAGAAATATCCAACCAGTGAGGAGCATTTTCAGCAAGTTTTAAAAGCAGCATGACAAAACATTTCCAGATGCAAAAAGTGTGTACTTTTGTACATTTACATAATTGTTTGGTCAAAGTAAATCTTCAAAACTAAATACAGAATTTTTTTTATTTAAAAACAAATATAAATATTAAAATTACATACAAATATTTTAATTAAACAAATAATATACAATTAGTTAACTAGTAACACTGTGTGTGTGTGTGTGTGTGTGTGTGTGTGTGTGTGTGTGTGTGTGTGTGTGTGTGAGAGAGAGAGAGAGAGAGAGAGAGAGAGAGAGAGAGAGAGAGAGAGAGAGGAAAGGGAGAGAATACATTTCAATTTCTAAACCGTATCAATATATATTTGCACTTAAGAAATCAGATTACTCATTTATATGGATAGACATGTAAAGGTCAGAGCAGTGCTGAGTTCTGAATGTTTAGTTGGACAGACAGTAGATCTATAAAGATATAAAAGTTGTGGTAATGTTAAACATTTGCAGGTGAAACTGTTGAAAATGCAAAGTCTCTGGAGAAATCTACTCCAGCAGACAGTAAGCTTACATTTACATTTGCATTTTTCATATTGGGCAAATGCCCTTTTCCAGAGCAACAGAGAAAGTCTCCATCATAATTTGTATATTGTTTGTCTTCCTCTTCTTTTTCTTCTTCTTCTTCTTCTTCTTCTATTAGGGGTTGCCACAGTGGATCATCCATCAACATACCCCCTTTCCTCTACATTGCCTCTTTTAAACCAAACCGAGACGCTGCATCGCAATGCTTTGGGAACACATCTGCGTTGTCCACGCTCTGAAATAATGTGTGTAATCTGTAAAAATTGGACACGATGATGTCACGATCCGGAAGCTATAAAACGCACAACGGTGCGAAGAAGGCGCAAGCTTCTGTCAGGGAGAATAAAGCACTTGCAAGGACGCAAGAAGTGTGGCAAGGAGACACAGCGTGCTCACTTCTTGTTCCATGACCAGAGCCTGCTCAGTTACCACCAAAGTGGGACAAACCCCATCGAAACTGGGCAGACGAGACCTGAACTAAATCATCTAGCCTCGTTTTACAGTGCATAGGACCCAGTGAGACACGTCTGGCAGAACTCCCCAAACTTCTAGGTAATCTTTTAGGGGTAAAGGTCACTTGAGACTGACCTCTGATATGCCTAGAGCTGGGACTGCACCATGATGCAGCTCTAGTGACCTTGAGAGAGGTCCAAAACAATGCTGGGCAGAAACCAAGGAGATAGCTCGCTGAAGGTGGCCATGCCCTGAAGCATATTTTGTTGCAAACCAGATCTCTTAGGGGCAGAGAAAAGCAGTGCTACATGCCCTCCGGCCACCCCAGAATGTCCTGTTAGGACCTCTTGGTCAAAGTCCTTTTATTGAAGATGACAGTCCTCAGATCTGTCACCTCGCAGGGCTTCGGACCCAAGCACCATGCTGGATCCCTTACAGGGGGAAAGAAGCGTCACAACGTCCCTTTCTGCACCTTCCGATGGGAGGTGCTGGGTTGAGCTTAGGTTAGGTTAGGTCAACTTTATTATCCCTGAGGGGCAATTTGTTTCACAGCCAGCAGAATCCATACACACAGCAACAAACAATACAGAGAAGGAAAAAAAAAAAAAAAAAAAAAAAAAAAAACACAGGAATTGCTGAATAGGCCTGAAGGTGAGAGGGAGGCATCCAGCAACAAGGCCTTATCCCTTTTAGATATTTCATATGTTAGGGCGAAATGGCCATGGATGGCTTTAGTGGCTCAGAGAGACATGATGTCTCCCACATCCAATCTTGCAGCAGGTCAGCTTGGTACGTCTGCAACACCGCCATGGAGTGAAGGCATCCAGCGGCCTGACCTTTTGAGGCTTGGTGGGTAGTGTCAGGGCGTTAAGGGAGGAGGCAAAGCCTGGGAAGAGGTAGCCTGCTAGCATCTCTTCAACTTGTGGCATGGCTTCATAAGCCCTATTACGAGTACAACACCATCTTTGGGCTGAAGGGGTGGGCCGAAAAAGGCTTCACCCAGGACCTGGACACCTAAGGTGTGCAGGTCAGAGAAAAACATTGGACCATAACAAGGAGGTTGCGACCCCAGGACCAGAAAGCGCTCATTGAGCTTACTGGACGGAGGGGCTTTCTGCTCATCGCCTGGCCTGTGTCACAACCTCCATTAGCTCCTTGCTTTTAGGCTTACTAACCACTGCCCCCTCTGTTGATTATCACATATAATTATTAAATATACACATGAATTTGATTTATTTCTCATAGACCATTCTTCACACGTGATGATTTATTAGAATACATGTGATTCATTTATCAGATGTGATTTGTTCATATCAGAGCTGCCCCTTTTTTTTCCTATGATGTTTCTAAAAATCTAACTTGATCAAAGGCTGTGGGCCAAAAGTAAATGTTGCATTATATAATTGTATTAAAATTTAAGTTGCCATGGTTCAACTCATATACAATGTTATAAAATGTTTACAATAAATAAATATATATTAACATGTAATCTGCTAATGCAACCCAGCCATTAGGGTTTTACAAGCCAGTTCACTCTTAGTGCCGGTCTTAAACCCAGATAAATGGGGAGGGTTGTGTTAGGAAGGGCATCAAGTGTAAAACGTGCAAAATCAAATGTGCGGCTCACGAATCAGAATTTCATACCGGATCGGACCAGGCCCGGGCTGCCAAAGGCCGCCACAGGTATTGTTAGCCAACAGGGTACCAGTGGAAATTGGGCTATTGTTGGCCGAAGAAAGAGAAGGAGAGGAGGAAGATGTGTACGATATCAGCAGGGAAAGAAGAAGTGTAGGACACAGGAGGTTAGGGTTGGTACTTTAAATGTAGTTACTATGACTAGTAAAGGGGGAGAGTTAGCTGGTATAATGGAGCAGAGAAACATAGATATGTTGAGCTTTCAAGAGACCAAGTGGAAAGGTAAGTAAGGAAAGTAAGACCAGGAACATTGGAGGTGGGTTTAAACTGTTCTATCATGGTGTTGATGGAAAGGGAAATTGTGTAGGGTTGATCCTGAAGGAAGAGTACAGTAAGAGTGTAGTGGAGGTGAAGAGAGTTTCTGATAGAGCGATAAAGGTGAAGCTGGAGTTGAAGGTGTGATGATAAATGTCATCAGTGCCTATGGTCCACAAGTAGGTTGTGATGGAGTAGAAGAAAAATTCTGGAGTGAGTTAGATGAAGTGGTGGAGACTGTACTTAGGAATGAAAGATTGGTGACTGGGGCAGATTTCCATGGCCATGTTGCCAAAGGGATCAGAGCTGACAAGGAGGTGATGAGTAGGTATGGCCTTAAGGAGAGGAATTCAATTCGATTCAATTCATTTTTATTTGTATAGCACTTTTAACAATGAACATTGTCTCAAAGCAGCTTTACACAGATAATGTGGTGATTAAAAGTAATTATGTTCTTTGTAAGTAAGTTTGGCCCTGATAAGCATCTGTGGCAAGGAAAAACTCCCCGAGATGGCATAAGGAAGAAACCTTGAGAGGAACCAGACTCAAGAGGGAACCCATACTCATCTGGGTTGCACCGAATGTCCATTTGAAGCAGATACACAATGTTGCGGGGTACAGTGTTGATGATCAGAAGTGAACTGTATTCCTGAGTCAGTTTAGGAGACTGTTGACATTAACTACAGTCCAATCCATGCTCAAAGCACCCATTCTTACTCTGGAATTTTATGGAACCACCCAAGGCGTTGATGAGAAACTGTCCCAAGCTGCACAGAGTGGCCTCCAGTCAAAGAGAACACTATCCAGAGGCAGGCCTGGACAAAGTGGGAAGATCCACGGAGCGGAGAGGGGCAGGAACAGTGGTCACTGGAGCCTCAGGAGCAAGTTTAACTCGACCGAGGGAGAGAGAGAGAGAGAGAGAGAGAGAGAGAGAGAGAGAGAGAGAGAAGAGGGGTGACAGGAAGAGAAGGATTTATTACATTTATTAAACCAGGTAGAAACTCAATGAGATTAAAAATCTCATTCACAGGAGTGACCTGGCCAAGATGAGCAGCAATACATTCAGTTACAGACTTACACATCACAAACACAGTTAAAACAATTACATTTCACAAAGTTTAAAAACAGTTACATTTCACAGAGTCGTTTTCCAGTTGCCAAATAGCTACTTTGAACTGGTGCATGGAGAGAAGATTTCGCAACTTCAATTTCGATTGGATAAGATTCCAGTCAAACGGTGCTGCGTACGCAAAAGATTTCTTACCCAGTTCAGTTCTAGCAAAAGAAACTGACAGCGTATAGCAGTTTTGAGAGCGTAAAGAGTATTTCGTAACAGATTTCTGTTGCGCTAAACTGCAAAGGTATGAAGGTAACATCCCCAAGATAGCTTTATAAAAAATTATGTACCTTTGAATTTTTCTCCTACTGAACAGAGAGGGCCAGCCCACACTTTTATACAAGGTACAATGATGCACAGAAGATTTACAATTTAATATAAACCTTAGGGCACCATGATAAACAGCATCTAAGGTAGAGAGAATAGAGATTGGAGCAAACTGATATACTACGTCACCATAATCAAGTACAGATAAAAAAGTAGCAGAAATCAATTTCTTTCGCGCATTAAATGACAAACAAAACTTGTTCCTAAAATAAAACCCAAGCCTAATTTTCAATTTTTTCTTCAGTTGAGTAATATGAGAGCCAAATGATAAAGCATCATCGACAATCAAATTACCTTTGGGTTTCTTTGAACCCGAGAACACCATATATTTAGTTTTATCACTATTCAAAACAAGCTTTAAATTAGAAAGCCGTGACTGAATGACATTAAAAGCTAACTGAAGTTTACACAGAGCTTGCTGCACAGAGTAAGCACTACAGTACAGGACAGTGTCATCTGCATAATAATGGAGATTAACATCTTGTATTGCATGATCAAGACTGTTAATATAAATAGTGAATAAAAGGGGCCCCAACACAGATCCTTGGGGAACACCTTTAGCAGTAACTAATGAACTAGATAAACATCTTTCAATTTGGACACATTGAGTTCTTCCACTTAAATAATTTTTAGACCAAGAAATTACGTAACTTTATAAACCAACACTTTTCAATCTATGCAACAGTATGTCATGGTCCACCGTGTCAAAAGCCTTAGATAAATCAATAAAAAGAGAGGCACAGAAATTACCTTTATCAATTGACCCCACTATGTCATTTAAAACTTTCAAAACAAAGTTTTATGGATATGGATAAGGATATGGATTATTAAGTGTCTTTATTGTTGTATGAAAGTTAATGTCACTGTGCAGTTTGGACTCTGGCAAGATTCGCTATGGCAGCATAACTAAAAGGGAGAACCAGAAGGTAATACAGACATGAGGGATCTCTGGGATAAGAGACGACCCACCACACCACTGTCAACAAACCTGAGTGAACGTGTGAATGTGAGGGGACGACAGCATACAAATATCCCAGTTCACCAAACACTCTATATCCATGTTCCCTCCAGATCTGAGCATTTATCTAGGAATAAAAAATCTACTAATCAAAGGCTTGACTGAATAAATATGTTTTCAACCTCGACTTGAACACTGAGACTGTGTCTGAGTCCCAAACACTGATTGGAAGGCTGTTCCATAACTGTGGGGCATTATAAGAGAAGGATCTGCCCCCTGCTGTAGTCTTCATTATTTAAGGGAACCAAAAGATAGCCAGCACCTTTTTATCTAAGTAGGCGTGGAGGATCATACTGGTACAGAAGTTCACTCAGATACTGCGGTGCGGGACCGTTAAGTGCTTTATACGTCAGTAGTAGTATTTTATAATCAATGCGAGATTTGATTGGGAGCCAGTGTAGACTGATTAAAACAGGGGTGATGTGGTCATATTTCCTAGATCTAGTGAGGACTCTTGCTGCTGCATTCTGAACTAACTGAAGCTTATTTATGCATTTATTTGCACACCCAGACAGTAAAGCGTTACAGTAGTCTAATCTAGAAGTAACAAAAGCATGAACTAGTTTTTCTGCATCCTGTAACGACATCATATTTCTAATTTTAGCAATATTTCTAAGGTGAAAGAAGGTAATCCTGGTGATATTATTGACGTGAGCCTCAATGTGGAGGGGCAGGTGGTGGTAGTTTTTGCTAAACGGATGGCAATGGGAGTGGTAAATACTTATTATAAGAAGAAGGAGAAGCATAGGGTGACATATAAGAGTGAAGGAAGGTGCCCAAAGGTGTATTATATTCTTTGCAGGAGGTGCAACCTGAAAGAGATTGGAGACTGTAAGGTGTTGCCAGGGGACAGTGTAGCTAGACAGCATCGGATAGTGGTCTGTAGGATAGGCTTGGAGGTGGAAAAGAAGAGGAGGAGAGTAAAGACAAAAATAAGAATATGATTTTGGAGACTGATGGAGGAAGACTGTAGTGTAAGGTTCAGGAAAGTGGTCAGACAAGGGCTCAGTGGTGCTGGATGATTGGGAAACTACTGCAGAAGTGATAAGGTAAACAGCTAGAAAGGTAATTGGTGTGACATCTGGAAAGAAAAAGGAAGACAAAGAGACATGGAATGAGGAAAGCATAAAGAGAAAGAGGTTGGTGAAACAAATTGGAATCAGCAGAGAGATAAGAAAAGTAGACAGGAGTACACAGAGATGGGGTACAGGTGAAGGGGGATGTGGCAAAAGCCAAGGAAAAAGCATATGAGGAGCTGTATGAGAAGTTCTACACCAAAGAAGGGGAAATTTGTACTGACTGGCTAGGCAGAGGGGTATCTGCAAGAGTGAAAAGGAAAGTTTATAGGACTGTAGTGAGACCTGCTCTGTTGTATGGTTTAAAGACAGTGGTGGAGCTGGAGGTAGCACAACTGAAGATGCTGAAATTTTCCTTACTGTATGCTATATGCTTTTGTATATGACTGTATATGCTTGCACTTAGACTCACTGGATTACTCACCAAATGTTTAGTCATAAAATATTGTGATTTGTAGATGGGGAATGATGTTATTTAGAGATATTTAGGAAAGGTTGATAATAAATAAATAAATAAATAAATAAATAAATAAATAAATAAATAAATAAATAAATAACATTTTAATTTGCTTTGAGGTGATATGTTGTGAACTTCAATTTTTTTTCTTTTCTGTGAATCTGTGCAGTGAATACTAATCGCACTGTTTGTTTTTATGTCACTTGTGAGCAGATTAGTGTGATTAATGTGAAATGTTGTAACTGAAGTAACAATGATTTTAAATGAGGGGAGATGTGAATTATGTGAGAGATCTGACTAATCTGTGTTCAGAGAATTCCTCTGTGGACCAGGATTATTGTCTGAGCTGTATTGCTAGCATTATTGTTAGAGACAGTTGACCACACTTGTTAATATAACTAATTTAGCCATGTTCTGTTTACTCAGTCTTGCTCTTCTAATAACATAATGTCCATATCACATTAGGTGTGTAATACATAGTTAAGACTTTTAATGTATGAAAGTCTCTCATCCTATTCCTACTACTCATTAACTAATGAGTCTGGTTTCTCTCAAGGTTTCTTCTTCATTGACTCAGAGAGTTTATATTGCCTCTGTTGCCTCTAGATCACTTGTTAGGCATACACTCATACATGCATGTGATATTTGCTTTGAATTCTATGCTTTTAAATATTAGGACATAATGAAAACCATCTGAACCTTATCAGGTCTTAGACTTAAGCAAGTACAATCTCAAATGAACATGTTATTATTTATTTTTTACAAAAATCATAAAGAAATGGGAAAACCATGAGTGAAATACTAAGTTCACTTTATCATTCAAAGTTGTAGAGCCATGTGTAGCACCTATAACTCGAAGTAATCATGTTTTGTATGTCTTTATCAGTCTTTTACATTTTTTTTAATTTTAGCTCACTGTTCCTTACAATGTGGCTTCAGTTAAATAAGGTTTGTGAGCATTTGATTATGTGCAGCTCTTTTAAGGTCCTACTACAGCTTTTCAGTTTGGTTGAAGTCTGCTTGGGATCTTTAGCTGTTAGACAGATGGCCTCACATTTGACTGTACAATACTTAATACTGCTATACAGAGGAGTTCATGTACAACTCAACTTGGTTGTCACTAAACGTGGCACTGTACATTATGGCCAAACATCTCCACTTTGGTCTCATCTGTCCAAAGATATTGCTTCAGAAGTCTTGGGGTTTGTTGAGATGCAACCATCCAACTCTCAAGTCATGCTATCATGTACCTTTTTACAAAGAAGAAGCTTTCTCCTGGCAGCCCTTCCAAACAAACCCTACTTTTTCTAATCTTTTCTAATTGTACTGTCATGAACTTTTACATTTGACATGCTAACTGAGGCCTGTAGAGTACAGTTCTCTGACTTTAGGGTGAATTTGCTGGGACATCCACTCCTGGGAAAATGTACATCTGCCTTAAATATTTTAGTGTAAACAATGTTTCCCACTGTTATATGATAAACTTTAAGTTGTTTTTAAATGGCCCTTCTCAGATTGATAGGCAGCAACAATTGCTTTTCTAAGAGCATAGATTAGATATAGAAAAACATTTTCACATTTATAATTCCAATCCATTAATTTCTTTAAAACTGGTTTGTGATAATTTCCATTATTGAAAGCAGTATACAAATAAAATGTTATTAAATCTGTGATTTCATGTGAATAATGTGATTGCAGGATCACATGAGAAATTAATCGTGTATATAAATATATAAGATAATAAAAAAGTCATGCATTGAAAACACAATAAATCAAAGAAATAGCATTAAACTAATTGATGTGAAAATGCAATAAAAATTCACAGGTTTAAAAGGAGAAAAATTACAAAATAGAACAAATAAATGGTATAAAATCCATGTTATATCTGTAAGGAATCATCAAGCTTTATTTCAGTGATTAGCAGCTTAAACCATGTTTATCATACATAAATATCTTTGCTTTTATTGCGTTTTTAACACTGTGTCCTCTTTCCTTCGTGCCATCTCTCATCTGTCTCACAGCAGAAGCTAAGTTTACTGAGAGCTGTTTTGTCCCGCTGAGTGGATTTTAGAGGAAACAAAGCCAGTAAACATCATCTCTGGGCAAACAATCCTCACGAAATCCCACCGAGATGCTAACAGCCATGTACCAGCTTCCAGAACTGCCACTGAGCACTGATGCACAAAGCATCGTCTGTGTTTAAACAAACACAATGGCAAATAATCTACATCAGCACAGACTTCAGCATATGGAATTATGTATGAACCAAAATAATCTGATAAAAAAAAATTCACAGTCACATCATACAAGTGACCACATGATTAAAATGTGAATAACTCAGCTTGTGTTGACATCAAGCCCCCCCCACTGATGTATTATTTAAATAATTAAGGTTCAGACTGTGTTACATTTTAGTGCAAAATATCACAGCATGACAAATAAGTCATAAGAAATCTGTAAGTCTGTGCACAATAAAACAAGGATGGAAATTAAGGAGCATTTTAGTGGTTGGAATCTGAAGGCTATATACGATCGCATGAGCCATTTTGTGATGTATATCCAAATCAGCAGCAGTTATGAATACACTTGAACATTCTCAACTAATGTGGGTGTGGCTTTTCTGTTAAAATATTCCCCTGTGGGTGTGTTTGAGTCCATACATAAAAATTAAAGAGTAATGTTTGTAGTGTGCGTGTGCGTGTGTGTGTGTGTGTGTGTGTTTGTTTTAAATAATGTGTAATGTGTCTTCATCACATGCATATACAAGTAGCTGTGAATGAGTATTAATTTTAAATTATACCATAATGATTGGAATGAGGAAGTGGATTTTAGTTAATATATGTCTGCATGACTAGAAGACTACATTTAGAAATGATTGAGTGTGTAATTATGGCCGTATATATGTGTAACATATACATAAGTATGACATAAAAGCCATATTTGGACATGTGGGTTTATATAAAGAAAGATGCAAAGGTGGAACTGGCATGGCTTTAAATAGGCTGTATACAGGAATGTCATTGTGTCTTAGAGTGCATATGAAAAGCTATGTGAGCAGCTTGGAGTCGAGTTTTCCTATGAAAATTTCTCTGTGCTTTTTATTTTTGCTGCTCCTTCTCTGAGACTGAGATAAATGAAACAATGAAATGAATCAATTTTCCCCAGGATATAGTGTAAAATATGCTTTCAGTATGCCCTCGACGTTGCTGTATGTGTGTGTGTGTGTGTGTGTGTGTGTGTGTGTGTGTGTGTGTGTGTGTGTGCATGTGCATGTGTATGTAGTGCTTTGTCTCCGGAGTCGCAATTATGACTTAATGCTCTCTAATTGTTTTCATTGCGAGTCAACACGTCGTCCTTTAACAGAGTGAGTCCTCGTCCTGTGCTCTCGGCTCATTTGCATAAATCTGCCTTTTTTTTTTATTTATACCCCATTAACATATTTTACATGAATAGTTAAAAGGGCTCACAGGAGCTATGCTAATAGGCCAAGCTCATTTGCATGTGTGTGTGCGTGTGGGTTGTGTTTAAATTAAACGCGAGGTGAGAACATCACTTCCACATCAAAAGCACAATTTTATGCAAAAACGACTCCAGATCTGAAGTTCACTTCGGCTTTAAGGGAATTTGTTAAGGCATAAAATATTCTGAATTTAATTTCTAGGAGTAGAGTGTTTTAGATAATATAATAACCACCCTCTCCCTTATTCACTACCTAGTGCACTTTTTTGTTCAAAAGTATAATATGCTCATTAACTTTTCTTAATGAAGTGCTTTAAGCAAAATATTTGCAATTCCTTTAAAATACAGTGTGCAGTTTGGGTCACACTCACTTTTGGCTAATTATGTTATGTGCCCTATAGATTTAATAGGTTTTATAGATTGATGATAATGATGATGATGATGATGATGATGATGATGATGGGGATATTAGACATGTTTTCTTTATATTGAATAGGGTGTGTGGTTTGGGACACACCCACTGTAAAATTATAATGATGATTGTGGTGATAGTTGAACTGAAACTCACACACACACACACACACACACACACACACACACACACACACACACACACTCACTCAACTGTGTGTTACGGAGCTGCTACAAATCTGAACTCAAACACACTCATACTCATTTCACACATCCATGTTTTAGTACCACCCATATTTTATAATTGTTTTATTTTATTACTACAAAACTGTTTACATGCTGTTTTTTTGCACATCTATTTACCTGCTGCTATTTTTGTTTTGCACAACCTTTTGTGTTTACATTTTTGTGTTTATTTTAAGTACACTCCTGTATCCAGTTCTCTCTTCCACACTGTTCTGTATAATACACAGTAGGTTTACTGGCAGCGTTATTTTGTATTTTGTGTATTTGTCCTACAGCTTACTTTAGTCCTTAGCTCTGTGTTTTTCTGATATGTAGCTTTACTGTATGTTGTTTTGGGTTCTGGAGGAACGTTGTCTCATTTCACTGCGAACTGAGTCAACTATATATGGACAAATTGACAATAAAAGCTTCTTGACTTGACGTGACGTGACGTGACGTGACGTGACGTGACGTGTCGTGCCGTGCCGTGACTCTTGACTTGACTTGACCCTTGACTTGGTGGTGGTGTTCATGTGGCCTAAATAGTGATTAAGGTAGATTTTGAAAACATCGACAGAGGACTAAAGATGTTATATACATGCCCTATATAGTGGGTAGTGAACATGGCATATGGATAAGGCAGAGGTGGGAAGTAACAAAGTACAAATTACTGTACTTAAGTATTGTTTAAGAGTTTCACTCATTATTTTTACACAAATATCATTATTTTTTCTTCTCATTGTGCCCCGTTTTTTAAATTTGTTTTGTATTAATATATTAATTAGGGCTGTCAAAATGAACGTGTTAATTATGTGTTAACACAAATTTATTAAAAAAGGCACAAATTTTATTTGTATATGGTTATGGTGGTACTATTTTGTGTTTTGTGTATTTGTCCTGTCTGTCTTGCACTGTTTGCACCAGATTGCACATGATGCACTTTATGTGGCAAGGACACTTACTAGTCCTATTAGTCCCTTCTCTTATGTAGCTTTATGTTGTTTCATGTAGCACCAGGGTTCTGGAGGAATACAGTATATGGTTGAAATGACAATAAAAGCTTCTTTACTTGGCTTGTCTTATGCAGCACACATTTCTGTTCTTATTAAAAATTTAAATAAATATAAAGAGGCTAAATCAAAACCTTTAACACAACACACATTTATTTACAACGCCCTTTCTTCACTTAGATATAAAAAGAAAAAACTACACTGAAAAATATTTTTTAATCAGTAAACATTTGTTTTACTGATGCACAAGGTCTCAAATCAGCACCCAAATCTGCCATGATTTAACAACACAATTAACCCTCTGTGGTTGACAAACACATCGGCGTGTTTTGTGGATTTTTTTCCTCATAACACAGACACATAAAAAATTTAATTGCTCTGTCTTTTTTAAATGCACAGATTATAGCAATACATCATTCAAATCTGTAAAGGGTCTACTTTTATTTATAGACACTCATAATTACAATAAATTACAAAAAAAAGTTGTGCTTTTGTAAAATTGAGAAAACAGAGAGGTGGCGCTCTCTGCCGTCTCTGTCATCTCTCTTCACAGACACATAAAAAAAACTTGCCTCACAGACATAATAAATATATAAATAGAAAGCTTGAAATGTCTAATTTAAAATAAACTAATTCACAAAGCAAATATTCTCTATTATTCTGTATTAAAATGTATTTAATTGAGAAGAGATACAGTTTCTCCAGTTTTAACTCATTCATCATCTCATTAATTGTTTGGTGTCCTGATTATTTACGTTATTTAAAAAAACCATCATCACTTTAACACATTTACAAGAATATATTATCTTTATGCTCTCGGTTGAGTTTGGTTTTACTTATAATAAATATTCATTTGCATAAAGCATCAATATTTATCCATGACTATGTTGATTAGAGTAGTAAAAACTTGAAAAGTATTAATTTATGGAATATTTAGAACAGATAAATAATATGGCATTAAGTTGTGATTAATCACGATTAAATTTTTTTATTTGATTGACAGCCTTGATATAATATGATGTGAGGTCCATTTACCAGTGTGATACATGGCTACTTTTTACTTTAGTAAATGTCAGAGCCCAAACCTCTTTACTTTAATCTTAAGTAAAAAAGTATAGTCAGTACTTTAACTTTTACCAAGATATTATCTGTACTTCTACTGAAGTGAAGGATGTGTGTACCTTTGCCACCTCTTGGATAAGGACACTCCCACAGTATAGGACAGTAACAGTTCTGGTTTTAATTTGAAACTGCAGCACTGTGGAAATAAATAAAGGTAAAACACATTATTCCTCATGGGATTGCTGTTCCTCAGTGTATTTATATCCAAGAGACAAAAAATATCCATTTGATTTATTTCAAACATTATTCCCAAGTCTTTTCCCTTCTGCAGTCTCCTAAATAACACCCCCACACACACACACACACACACACACACACACACACACACACACACACACACACACACACACATACTTATTTACTTTATAACCCAATTTTCTACTCCAGCAGCTTAAATAAAGCACATGCACTGATTAACATTCTCATCTCACTCTGAGTTAGTAAATACACACATCTTTAAAGTTAAATTATTATTTTATATTGTGAATGATGGGACAGGATTTTGTTGGTCAAGTTTAATTTGCATTAATTAAAACATTGATTGGACTGACATGGCAGTACATGAGTGAACTACTGGTGTTTTATTATTAATGCCTTCTCTGAATTTCAAGATTTAGGCTCATTGTTGGTATCTAGAATAGTTAAGACTACAGCAGGGGGCAGGTCTTCTCTTACAAAGCCCAACAGTTATGGAACAGCCTTCCAATTATCCATTACAAATGTTTGGATGTTGTCTTCCCTGTTCACTCAAGTTTGGTGACATTGGATTGGATGGCTGCTTTATTCCCTAGGGCATCTTCATGTCTTTGTTACTTTTTGGCTCTTTTTTTAGTTATGCTGCCACCCCTGCTCATAATAACTATACTTACTGATGTTTCTAAAGTTACATGAGATTGGGTTAGTTGGTTTCACGTAGTGTCCATTAAGATGGCTTTGAACTGCAATTAATACAAACAGTTTCACTTTCACTTTAAGCAGTCCAGTTAAAATAAAAAAAATAAATGAAAAGAAAATAGGGTTAGGGTTGTATATGTATATGTTCCTGTAAAGCTGCTTGAAATCAATGCTGGTATGACTAATATTGTAGCTGATAACTTGCTAGCGAAAAAAATATTTATCATTGGAGCAGTATCTGTCATGAACTAGTGAATGGTTTTAATTCCAATAACCAGACTTTTGCAAACCAAATAGTAACATATAATTACACAAATGTAGCATTGTAGCAGTCACCTATAATCTTTGATGCTTGTTTCATACTACAATGAGTCAAAAATCATCAGAAAAGTAATTTTAAGTAGAATTATGTATACATCTAAATCAATATTTATGCTAATTAAAAATATGACAAGCTATTTTTGGAAAATGAGATGATGCCTGAGGAATGGAAAAGGAGTGTGCAGGTTTTTAAGAATAATGGAGATGTGGAGACCTGCAGTAACTACAGGGGATCAGGATAAGGTTGATCAGTCACACCATGAAGTTATGGGAAAGAGTAGTGAAAGCCAGGCCAAGAGAAGAGGTGACCATCTGTAAGCAACAGTATAGTTTATGTTGAGAAAGAACACTACAGGCGCATTATGTGCTTTGGAAATGATGGTAGAGAAGTATAGAGAAGGTCTAAAGGTCTGTGGATTTAGAAAAAGCATACGACAGGGTGCTGAGAGAGTTGTGGTATTGTATGAAGAAAGTCAGGTGTGTAGAGAAGTATGTGAGGGTGGTGCAGGACATGTATAAGGACAGTATAACAGCAGTGAAGTGTGCAGTAGGAACGATAGACTGGTTTAAGGTGGAGGTTGGACTGCAACAAGGATCGGCGCTGAGCCCTTTCCTGTTTGCAGTGGTGATGGACAGGTTGACGGATGAGGCTATCATTTTTGCGGATGATATTGTGATTTGTGGCGAGAGTAGGGAGCAGGTTGAGAAGAGCCTTGAGAGGTGAAGTTACAAACTGCAATGAAGGGGAATGAAAGTAAATAGGAGTAATACAGAGTACATCTGTGTGAATGAGAGGGAGAGCAGAGGAGTGTTGCAGTTGCAGGGAGAAGAGGTGGTTGACCAAAAGACAGGAGGTGGAGCTGGAGGTAGCAGAGCTGAAGATGTTGAGATTTTCATTGGGAGTAACGAGGATGGACAGGATTCAAAATGAGTTTATTAGAGGCACATCGCATGTAGGACGTTTTGGGGACAAAGTGAGAAAGGGCTGATTGAGATGGTTTGGACAGGTGCAGAGGAGGGACACAGGGTATATAGGTAAAAGAATGCTGAGGATGGAGCCACCAGGAAGGAGGAAAAGAGGAAGACCAAAGAGGAGGTTCATAGATGTGATGAAGAAGGACATGCAGGTAGTAGGTTTGCAAGAGGCAGATGTAGAGGACAGAGTAGAATGGAGATGTATGATCTGCTGTGGTGACCCCTAATGGGAGCAGCCAAAAGAAGAAGTATGACTAATATATACTAAATTTTTAACACAATTCAACCTTCATCTCTTTATCCTATTTATCTTAAGAACACACACACACACACACACACACACACACATACAGTTCTTTCTATTTTTCTTCATTTTTCTCTTTTTTTCGCTGTTTTCTTTACCTATTTATTTTTCTCCATCATCTGCATATTATTTAATCAAAGAATCACAGCTAAAAATAGTCTGAAATATATATTTTTCCTTTGTTCTAATGACACAGTTAAAGCAACTAGCTTTGAATTTTTTAGTTATCAATAGAATAGCTACTGCTTGTTGCTGTAACCACAAGTGCATAACTGTTTATATGTGTGTCCAGAGGCAAAGCCAGTACAGTCGGAATGGCTTAAAATTGTGCTGCGTATTACACATACCACCATAAGTTTTAACTGTGATTTTCAATAGCCAGGATGTCAGAGCCAAATCCTCCTTGTCTCTCAGGTATTCAATGCTGAAGTCCAAAATGTTTAGTAAATTAATGCACAGTGACACTTAACAGATGAGTTTTGTGCAAAAATCTAAAATTTCCTTATTTGTCGTGAATATGTTCTGCTTTTCAAACCAAAATCTCTGTCCTTACACTCAAAAGTATTTGCAAATCTAGAAAATCCAGAGAATTGGTACATAGAACAGGGCTTTCTGAAAGTTTAAAGGTGACATTAAATTATCAATCCAAAACACTTATTCCAATTGGAAACACGGTTAGTGCTCAAAAACACTCTTAAATTGTACAAGAATGCAGATGAGACACAGTTTAAAACACAGTGCGAGTGTCTTTAGCTTGAGAGAATTTTTTTTTTACAGAAACCTGCATACTATATATTTAAATGTGGCTTATCCTAATGTGCCTCTAAAGCAAGCAAGACTTTAAAATATTAGCACACAAATTCCATCTTTAAAATTAATAGTATTAATTTATAAAATAAAGAACTGAAATAAGATGTGTAAGAGTTGTATTCACCTCTTAGAAAAATGGAAATACCTTACATCCAGTTAAATCTATAAAAAAATGTTTTAATAAAAATTACAATAATCCAAATATAAGAATAAATAAAGCTGAATACATTGATTACCAGGGTTTAAGCACCTAAGGCATTGAAGCTCATGAGAAAAAAAAAACATTAGGAACATGCCCATCAAGTTTTATTGTGATCGGCCTCTGTTAACTTTGTGAAATAGGTGCTCGAACTTTAGGGCTATTGGAAGTCAATTTTTTTGAGATACGCGAATGTCAAGTCAAGTTAAGTCAAGTTTATTTCTATAGCAATTTTCACAACAGACATTGTCTCAAAGCAGCTTTACAGAAGTTTAAGAGTTGAGGTGAATGGTGTGCATTTATCACTGATGAGCAAGCCATGGCGACTGTGGCAAGGAAAAACTTAATTAGATGTCCTCATAGACTCTTGTGATACATTGGACATAGACACTACCAATTTTGAATGGGACTAACAGATGCAAAGTTATAGCTGTTTTGGGGTTTTTTATAGTGCCACTAAGTGGAAAAGATCTGCAATAACTAATTCTGTTCATGAGTTAAAGCCATATTATTAAAAATAGTCAATTAGCCAATTTTGAACTTTTTGGTGTCCCTTTGTGACAAAACGAATGTTCAACAATTTTTAAATTATTGATAGTCGCTGTCTGCAGAACATTTCTGCACTTGTTTGGTTCCGATCTGGGGAAAACCCTAGAACTAATTTGCAAAAAAAATTAATAGAGTGAATTTGTCAATAGGTATTGTCTAGGATTCCAAAAATATATGAGGAGATTGTTAAAGTGATATGAAGATTGAGAGTATGTTTGTAAAATTGTGCAATATACCATCATTTATACAATTCAGTGGCAGATTTATTTAAAAACTTTATTTTAAAACATGCCCACCAAGTTTCGTTCTGATCGGCCTCCGTTAACCTTGCCTAACAAATGCTCAAATTTCATTGGGGGATAGCGGCTATGAATGTCCTCAGAAACTTTTGTATGACATTGGACAGAGACACTGTATGTTACCAAATTGCAAAGCTACACAATTTTTTAAAATGTGATTAAAGATTGAGCTCATACACATGTGTACTGAGTTGGGTGAAGATTTGTCATTCCCTTCATACTTTATAGCCATTTAGTGAAAGTGGCCCTGCCACCAAGTGGCAAAATCTACAAAAAAAAGTATTTGGTTGAGTGAAGATATCCCATTACATTCATGAGTTATAGCTATTATAGAAATAGCGGCCTGTATATTTTAAACGTTTTGGCAAGCCTTTGCAACAGTGTGTCGAAAGTTGAACTTTTTTTGATAATTATTGATAGTCACTGTCCATTGGACATTTGTGCACTGGGTTGGTTTCGATCGGGACGAAAACCCTAGAAATAGTTCGCAAAAGTAGGGTTTCAACAGGACACAATTTTGCGGAAAAACTGAACTTTATAGAGTGAATCCATCAATAGGAATTTTCTATGTTTTGATCCAAGGATTCCAAGAATATAAAACTTTTGAGTCTGAGATAAATGGTGTATGAGGCGAAATAATAGTACGAATAAAAATCCCTACAAATACAATAAGGTTTCAGCACTACGTGCTTGAACGCCTATAAAATCCCTACAAAAACAATGGGGTTTCTGCATTATGTGCTTGAACCACTAATTAACCTATTTCAAGCAATCTGCATTCATTCCAAGCTTGTATTGGTCTTTTTTACTGCCAGACAACTTTGTTCATTTTAGATCAAATATAATCTAGAAATAGGACTAATGACCTCATATATGTCATCTTATAATAAGAAATACTAGATTGATTTAACTATATTTTATATATGTTGACTTACTAAGATTTTTTTGGCAGTGATCTTACTAAATAAAAATAAACACAGATAATTAAAAATCAACAGATAATTCAGAAACTCTGTTTCTCTGTGGCGATAGTTTGTTGTTTCAACTAAAGCGCTAGGATAGTTTGGCTGTGTGTGTGTGTGTGTGTGTGTGTGTGTGTGTGTGTGTGTGTGTGTGTGTGTGTATGTGTAAAATACATTTGGGGGAACCTGCTTGTGAGAACAAGAGGATGCGTCTAGACAAGAAACATATTATACGAGTTCCTATTATAGCGAATCAACGCGGTGTTGAGTGTAATTGAGTTTTCTTCATGCGTCTATTTCACACACATACCTACACACACACACACACACACACACACAAAACCTGACTTGGCCTAAACAGGCAGCTTAATTGAAATTAAAATGTAAAAACATAAATCATGTTGGCTTGGACGTAATTGAAAGGCGAGTGAATTTTTAATGAATGTTGGAGGCCGTGCTGCGAATCAGGATGTGTCAGAGTGATGTATACTCACACACGCGCATCTCGCACACACAAACTTATTTTATACACCTTCTTCTCAGGCTGAAACATGAAATTAACGGATTTCACTCTCGGCAGGAGGCTGATGTGAAAAACTCAATAAATTCAAAAACATGAAGCAATGAAGTGAAAGGAAATGTGTGCTCTATAATCACATTGCTGTAGAACACACACACCCACACAGTAGCCATGTTCCCACACATTCTTGTAAACTAACTGAGAGCTCAATTGCAAACTATCAAGGTGATTTAATATCCTTTATTCTCATGATGCTGAGTTCTGGATTTTGACTCTAGCTAGACTCTGACTCTTAAAACATTGTCGTTTCTATAGTAAAAGCTCATTCACAGGGAGGTGTACAGCAGACACCTCAACATACACAACTTTAAAAATAATTAATATTGTGAAGATTTCTGTTAGGATAAAAGTATTAATTTAACATATATAGACATAATCTCCAAAGAAAAGGTGAAGTTGTACGTGGCCTCTGAAGCTGGTGGGAAGAATCTGTCTTTCCAGCATAGCGTCAGGTGTAGTGCTGTTGAAGGAAGTGCTGTTGGCTGTGCTTGAGCCAGTGGGTGTAAGAAAATCTATTCAGCCTCTTGAATAAACAAAGGAAAAGTTTTTTTGAAAAAGACAAACCCTAGTCTGAGTTTTAGTGCAGATTCCCCCTTTGAACACACATTTAACATGAGTTGTCCCCTCTAACATGCCTTAATTTGTCCAAAATAGGGATATAATGGAGCTGCTCTTCGGGAAGTTTACCAGCATTACAAAAATTCAGCTCGGCTGCAAAAACATCACAGTTACTTTAGAGACAAATTTTTGTTTTTTAACAGATAAGACACTAAATTTAAACTTTAAGTGCAAACATGGGGAACAAAGAGCAAGCAGTGTGTTGAGTCTTGCTACTTGCACAGATCCATGCAGCCAGAGAACTTAGACAGCAGCACAGCCAGGACATAGCAGCAGCAGTACATAAACATTCAGGACAATGAGACACTGGAGCTGAGAGTAACCTCTAGAACAACAACATTCATAAGCCAGGGGTTGAAAGGGTCAGTGGTGAAATCAAGATTAATGCAAACACTATCTATTGCCAGCACTGACACCCAGACCAACAATAGTGAAATTAACATGATTGACACTGTAGAAATTGTTGATGTTAGTGCTAGCAGTAATAATTGCCTTAATACCTGTGCTAAATTGGACACATGGCCTGTAAAACAACATGAGAAATTACAGTTCTCAGCTATAAACTTACAGAGATGCTGAAAAAATAAAGAACAAGTAAATGTGGAATTCACAAGCAAATTCACAGAAATAACAAGTAACATAAGTTCATCACAGTGTAAAAAATAGAAAATATATGCTTTCACCATGACACAGACAATAAAAATAATACATCTGCTGCAAAAAAGCAGCTGATTTATATCAACGTGTGCTTTTATGCTGATTTTTCCGATTTTTCCGATCAGGTGTGTCAGAGTATGTATGAGGACAGTGTGACAGCAGTGAAGTGTGCAGTAGGAACGACTGAAAAGTGTTCAAAGTTCAAGGTGGAGGTTGGACTGCATCAAGGATCAGCTCTGAGCCCTTACCTGTTTGCAGTGGTGATGGACAGGTTGACAGACGAGGTCAGACAGGAGTCTCTATGGACTATTATGTTTGCGAACAAATCCACCTGGGCCCTGCCGAATCTCTCCCAAATCTGCTACACCATGTGGGGATGGAGCCGCCATTCCTCAGGTCTCAACCCCTGTCTAGGATGTCTGCTGCTTCGTACAGATGGCCCGGGATGTACGCTGCTCTCAATGATAGCAGCCTCCCTTGGGCCCACAGATGGATCTGCCATGCCAGTCTGTACAGGGGGGGGAGTGAACGCAGACAACCTGGTGGTGCACTTATGTAGCCAAAATAGATAAGTGGTTCTTTGTAAGGGAGAAATCACACTCTTGGTGTTCAGCCAAAAACCCCAGCCCCTTCATTTGAGCGTGAACGACATCTCGATGACGGACCGCTAACTGCACTGATCGAGCTAATATCAACTATATAGTTATAGTTTAGGATGCGGATGCCCTGAAACCTCAGGGGAGCCATACCCACATCCACACACTTTATAAAGGTGCGCGGTGAGAAGGCATGACCAAAAGAAAGAACCTGATAGGATGGACACATAAAAGTATGCATTCTTGAGATCTACCGTCACAAACCAGTCCTCTGACCTGATCTGAGACACGACCTGCTGGAGGGTCAGCAATTTGAACCTGAGTCTCATTAGTGAGTAGTTCAGCTGACGTAGTTTTTGGGAACTATGAATTACCGGCTGTAGAACCCAGACTCTATGTCTGATGGAGGGACCACATTGATCACCTCTTTCCTCAGGAGAGCGCTTACTTCATGTTCCATAACCAAAGCCTGCTTGGCCACACTGCATTGAAACAGGGAGGGCGAGACCCAAACTGAATCGTATAGCCTCATTCTACAGTAGAACTTCCATCCTGCCAGGTAGTCTCTTAAGGGTCGTAAGTCTCTCAAGACTGACCTCCAGTACACCTAGACCTAAGGCTATGCCCTGGTGCAGCTCTTGTGGCCTTGAAGAAGGCGACGAGTTCACTTGGTCCACTATGATGCCATAGGAAACCAAGGAGGAAACTTCCTGGAGCTGGCCGTGCTCTGAAACTCATTTCGTGGCAGGGTTAACCAGGTCCCTGGGGGTGCCTGGGCCGGGCAGGCACCGTAAACTGTGCTGCGACACGCTTTCCGGCCAATTCCCCAGAATATCCTATGTCAGGAACTTTTGGTCGATGCACTCTTATTAAAGATGACAGTCCTCTGATCTGTCACCTCCCGGGGCTTCGTGCTGGGTTGGGTTTGAGGCTGCGCCAACTAAGCAGCCCCTTTCAGAGCACCATAGGGGTACCGCTGGAACCTGTTTCTTCGGCTCTTGCCCCTGGCTGCCTGGGATGTCTCACACATCTAGCTCTCTTAGCAGGTCATCTTGGTATGCCTGCAACAACGTCATGGCCTGCCGAGGTGTATGCTTTACTCACCATAGATAGTATGTAGGGCTTGGTGGGTAATGTCGGGGTCTTCAGTGAGGATGCACCACAACTGTGATCTTTTAGCCCCATGACAGCATATAACGCCGTCTTTGGGCTAAAGGGGCGGGCTGAGAAAGATTTCGCCCAGGACCTGGACACCTCGGTGTGCAGGTCGGGAAAGAAAGGTAGACCCTGACGTAGAGGTTGTGACGACAGAAGCCCATCGCCAGGACAAGCTACATCCAGCTTATCAACAGCACATGTCACAACCTCCATTAGCTCCTGGAACTCGGGCTTGCTAACCGCTGCTTATTGGCATGTGAGCACAGTGCTCGCAGTCAGGTCCCTCGAGAACCGACTTAACGTGCCCCACTCACAGGCAAGCGACACGAGCCAGAAATTGTGCTTAGCCTTTTCCGATGCCTTCTTTTTTTTCTTAAAAACAATGACATGCACACACAGCCTTTCATGAACAATCAGAAGCTGGTGCCGGCTTCACTCCATGTGCTTTTTATAATTTCCTGATCATGACGTCACCCCACCGGCCTTCCATTAGACAGATTACACACGTAATTTAAAGCATGGACAACACAGAAGCATTCCCAAAGCATTGCAATGCAGTTTGAGGTTCTGAAAGAGAACTTATTTACGGCCTAAATAATACCTAAATAAAAGTGTGTGTGAGTGTGTGTGTGTCCACACACATTATATTGAATGAAGATGTCTTAGATGTCTCCTATGACTTAAAACTCATGTTTCTTCCCGCTATTAAACTGTGTATAAATGTGTGTGATTTTTTTTTTATTATTAAACTGTGATATTTTTGAACAGTTTAATGAAGCTAAAGTTTATTTGAAGATTTTTTCTCACTTGCCACAAATGAAGATTCCCTGACAAATAAAAATGTAATTCTTCCCATGTGATCATTCTATACAGATTAAATAATTTACATATTTGCAAATAATAATTGTATTTTTTAATATTCACTTATTTTGTATCTCATTTTGCATACAAGGAAATAAGCCAATCAGTACAGAGCACATTTACAAATTGGTTTTAAAGGAACAAGCCATTCTAGTTTAACTTCCTGGATAAGAGACCAGGAAGTTCTTTGTTTTATTATGAGTGGTTGTATAGATTATGTATTTTGGAGACATAATCTCCAAAATACATAAACAGATTACTGAAGAGAAGAATAAGTTTTCTTTTTTTTCTCTCCTTACTTTCTTCTTCTTTACTCCTTCTTCTCCTTACTTTCTGATTGGGCTCTATTCTTAACTATCAGTCATTGTAAAAACTACAGTTTTGTTTTTTACATTTACATTTACATTTGTGGCATTTAGCAGACGCCCTTACCCAGAGCGACGTACAAAAGTGCTTTGAGTCTCTAGTAATGAATTAATCTACACTGATACGCAAGATTACAAACTTAATATAAATATAACTCGAATTCTACAAACTTGGAAAGTGCTAATTTAGGTATTTCAGGAAGAGGTAGGTTTTCAGTCGTCGTTTGAAGATAATCAGGGACTCTGCTGTACGGACATCTAGGGGAAGTTCATTCCACCACCTCGGTGCCAGAACAGAGAAGAGCCTTGAAGTGTACTTACCTCTCATTCTGAGAGAAGGAGGTACCCGTCGAGCAGTGCTGGAGGATCTCAGACAGCGTGGTGCAGTGCGAGATGTGATGAGGTCACTGAGGTAAGATGGTGCTGGTCCATTTTTGGGCTTGTAGGCAAGCATCAGTGTTTTGAATCTGATACGTGCAACTACTGGAAGCCAGTGAAGGGAGCGCAGCAGTGGGGTGGTGTGGGAAAACTTGGGCTGATTGAACACAAGTCGTGCAGCTGTGTTTTGGATCATTTGCAGTGGACGAATAGCGTTCAGGGGAAGACCTGCCAGCAGAGAGTTGCAGTAGTCAAGTCTTGAAATGACAAGAGACTGAACAAGCACCTGGGCAGCCTGTATGGACAGAAATTGTCGAATCCTTCGGATGTTATAGAGAAGAAATCGACAAGAACGAGCAACATTAGCGACATGTGGGAAAAAGACAGTTCATTGTCCATAGTTACCCCAAGGTTACAAGCAGTGGCTGAAGGGAGAGCAGAGAGTCATGAAGTGTTATTTGGAGATCTTGACCTGGAGATGAATCACCTGGGATGATCAGCAGTTCTGTTTTGCTGGGGTTGAGTTTTAGTTGGTGAGCACTCATCCATAAAGATATGTCTGACAAGCATGCTGAGATCCGAGCGGAAGCTGTGGTATCTGATGGAGGGAAAGAAAAGATGAGTTGAGTGTCATCTGCATAGCAGTGATAAGAAAACCCATGTGAGGATATGACTTCACCAATGGAGTGGGTATAGAGGGAGAAAAGGAGAGGACCAAGTACAGAGCCTTGTGGGACACCAGTGGTGAGTCTGCATGGGCAGATGTGGATCCCCTCCATGTTACCTGGTATGAGCGACCTTCCAGGTAGGAAGCAAACCATGCTGTTCCGCAGATACCAAGGCTCTTGAGGGTTGACAAAAGTGTCGTGTTTTTGTGTAATTGTAATGAATATAATGAGTTTTCTATTTATAATTATATAATTATTTCTAGTTATAATGAAATTGTTTAACTGTCATTTCACTGAAACACTGAAATATGAGCCAAACTCCAACATGCAGAATACAGCAACGCCTAAAAACTCAGCCAAATCAATCCATTATAAACTACATAACATTCACATTCAAAAAAATAAAACCAACAAATGAATATTGTCATATACTTGGGACAGATATATACAGTAGGGTTTTATTAGTCATGCTTTAAAATAAACAGATATACAGATAAATAGATATATTCTGTTTGCTTTGCCTTTAAGGAAGAAATTGTGGCTGCAGAAGTGAATAGCAGATGCTTTGGGCTCATCAAATCCACACAAACTGTAAGAAGTAGGATGATTTGGCAAAAAAAAATCACACCAAGATCTTCTTTTGGCTGCTCTTGTCAGGAGTCACCACACAGAGCTTTATTAGGCTTTTCATATTTGATTTGGCACAGGTTTTTAAACCGGATGTCCATCCTGAAGCAAATGCTATAATGTATCCAGGCTTAAAACTGCCACTGGAATTATACTAACATGTGCAACTGGGTTTGGTTTCCCATCTGAGAATTAGCCTCCAGGCAAGGGCATGACAGGTGAAGATACTTTTTACTGAACAAACAGGGATAAAATAGCATGCGATGATACTTGGAAATATTACCAAGGTTTAGAATATATCATGATATTCAGGCTGGTATCAAACGGACGAAACCGAAGTAACTATAACAAGGTTTAATAGTCTTTAAACAGAATACAAACAGCCAGGAAGTAGCCGTGCCGGAAAACAGGTATAGTCCATAATAGATCCAGGAATCGGGTAAAGTCCATAGAATGGGTAGTCCATGAATGATCTCCAGAATGCACTGTAGAACGGATGATGAGTAAATGAGAGTGAGGGCCTTAAGTAAGGGGAGAGATGATGGGAAACAGGTGACAGTGATTAGTAAGTGGGTGAGATGCTGCGAGCATGCTGGGTGCTGAGGGAAGGCGTGGCCAGTGGTTCTCTGACAACATTTCAGTCAATTTTTTTAATAAAGTGTAATAATATGTATTAAAAAATATTTAATAAATTATTTAAGTAAAAGCATGAGTCCCCTGGTGGTCAAGTGGTTGGGCTGCGGCGCTCTCACCGCTGCGGCCCGGGTTCAATCCCCGGTCAGGGAACCAACCACAGCCACTCTTAGTGCCGGTCCCAAGCCCGGATAAATGGGGAGGGTTGCTTTAGGAAGGGGATCCAGCGTAAAAATGTGCCAAATCAAACATGCGGATGGTCCGCTGTGGCGACCACTAACGGGAGAAGCCGAAAGAAATGTGATTTAAGTAAAAGCATGCAAACATATAGAAATAAAAAGAGAAATAAATGAAAAAAAATTTATTTCCATTCTGAAATATATTCATACAGACAATTTGTGTGTGTGTGTGTGTGTGTGTGTGTGTGTGTGTGTGTGTGTCTCCCTGATGAGAGAATAAAGGTTGGGTTTTGAGTGAATTCATTAAATAAGTGCTGATGACAAAACATGACAGTGGGTGGAGCTTTCTTTTATATTCATTGGGACAATATAGTTGGATTTACACAGATAGACAGATTACTTTTTAACAATAATCCCCCTCTTTATTTGTGTGTCTGTTTTCATATTAAATTAGATTTAATTTATGACCTATAATTATATATATTTATTTTAGATTACTAATTACCACATAATATTTTCTTATTTCTCAGAGACATTACTCAGCTTACAAAGGTTCACATTTATTGAAACTTTTTCTTTGTTTTCTTTGTTTTCTTTTCTTTGTTAACTTTCTGATGCATTTAACAAAACACACAATAAAAAATCATAGACTGATCAATGATTGAAAATCATTATATTCTTTAAAATCTATTGTATAAAATGTTAATATCATAATACTATTGTGTGTATGTATATATAATATATATTTAGATTTTAAACAGAATACTAGTATTACTATTAGAAATAATAATACACTACATGGACAAAGGTTTCTGGACACCTGACCATAAGATTTGCATGTGTTTTTTTAACATACAATTCCACATTTAATCCCTATTTGCTGTTATTATAACCTCTACTCTTCTGAGAAGATGTTTCACTAGATTTTGGTGTGTGCTTGTGGAGATTTGTACTCAATCACAAGTAAAGTCAGGAATGTAGAGTCAGGAGGCCTGTGGTGCCGTCAGTGTTCCAATCCATCCCAAAGGTCAGAGCTCTATAGAAGGCCACTCCAATATGTTTTACTCTAACCCATATAAGCATATCTTCATTAAGCTGGCTATGTGCACAGGGGCATTGTCATGGTGGAACAGGCTTGGGACTCCTAATTCAAGTGAAGGGAAATGTATCACTACCACAATCAAAGACATCATATAAAATTGTGTGCTTACAACTTTGTGCTAACAGTTTGTGAAAAAAACACATATGGCTGGAAGTGTCATGTGTCAAAAATACTTTACAAAAACCACAATTCTAAAAAAAAAAAAAAATATAATAGGAGCAAAATTACAATTGTAATTATGATCATGTTTCAGCAGCTGATATTTTTGCTGAAATAAAAACCATGGAAAGTGTGTTAACATTGTGTGCGTATGTGTGTGTGTGTGTGTGTGTGTGTGTGTGTGTTTTCTTAATTATGGAGTTTTGAGTTTGTAAAGTGCTTACTAAAGCAAAATCATGAAGCGGCAGGAGTTTACATTTTAGGACATAGTGAGGAAGGTGAGCGTGAAATGCAGAGCCTCTTCACTTTGTTCCATTAAAGCATGTACACACACACACACACACACACACACACACACACAAACTCATACGTGAATAATGCATGTTTGTTAGTTTATTTTGTTTAGAGGGAAAGTGACGGAGCGTGTGTAAAAGCAGGCATGTACCTGCTGCAGAGATTTCCCTCAAACTCCGGCCTTTAGAGACTTATCACTGATTCCCCTGATGGGCTCTTTTGTGTGTGTGTGTGTGTGTGTGTGTGTGTGTGTGTGTGTGTGTGTGTGTGCGTGTGTTTTCATGACCTGGGTGTGTGTTCGGGATGACTTTTTTAAATATTTCAGTGTTTTTATGCTTTGTCACAGCGAGCACTCACAGTCACGACTCTTTCTTCAATATAAAAGTCCTCCATGATGAAGCGTAAATATTTAATAACAAACTCAAACTCGCCAATAAGTTTCCAATAATGTCACTGAGGGACAGGGGAGGCTTTTATTTTTAAGTTTTTACTTATGTATGTATTGTTTATTTTACTCTGTTGGTTAACAGATTTAGAGATAATGCATCTCTCAGGAGAAAAATATAACAATAGTAAAATTATAAATACATTTAGTCTGATAATAATTATAGGAACATTTAATTTTACTGATGTCTGTCTGTCTTTCTGTCTTTCTATCTATCTGCCTGCCTGCCTCTTTGGCTGTTTTTTTTTTCTTTAGATGTCTGCCTTTATATCTGTCTGTCTTTCTGCCTGTCTATCCATCTTTTCACCTGTCTCCTTATCTATCTGTCCATGTTTCTGCCTGCCTATATGCCTGTCTATCTGTTTTTCTGTCTGTCTTTCTGCCTGTCTGTTCAACGTTTCACCTGTCTGTCTATTTTTCTGCTTGTTTAACTGTCTGTTTATGTGTCTGCCTGTCTATCTGTCTGTCTGTGGGTCTGCCTGTCTGTCTTTGTGCCTGTCTATCTCTCAGCTCATCTGTATACAGACAGACATGTGACAGTTATATTCTAAGCGAATACAGAAGTCTACTTGTTTTACAGAATTCCACAACATTTAATGTAACTATAAATAGATAAAAACTAAGGCATGGTGTTCTTAAACAATTGTAATTGTAATGTAATTGTTACATGGTTGGTAACTTGTGCTCTACGATGAATTGCACACCTGAAGTTCATGCTGTTACACTCTTGAAACTACAGCCACCAAAATGAGTTGGTAACTGAGGGTCAGTCTGAGTGTTTTCTGAACGAGCACAGATTAGCAGTGAAACCCCACCTCCCCACTGCACTGCACTGCACTGCTCTCCATGTGTGTGTGTGCACGCACACGGACCTATCACAGCTCTGCCACTCTGTCACCAAACCTCATCAGTCCTCTACCAATCTCTCTCTCTCTCTCTCTCTCTCTCTCTCTCTCTGTCTAAAAGCCGTTATCTCCTTCTCCTCTTCTCTGTCTCAGCGAGGTGGTTATTTCACTGTGTGTGAAACTGTTAGCGACCTCAATCACCACCTCACCTTTCCTTCTAGCAGCCACACACACACACACACACACACACACACACACACACACACACACACATAGTAATTTACCTGTCCTGACAGATATTTTTTCTGTGTTTCTTCTCTCTGTATCTCAGGATAGCAGAATTTTCACACATTTTATAACATTGGGAAAAAAAGAGACACATTTAGATCAGACATTTAAGATCTCAGGCAGCTTTAAAAAAAAAAAAAAAAACATTTTATTCAAATTTGGTCTTGTTTAAATTATGATGTGTGTGTGTGTGTGTGTGTGTGTGTGTGTGTGTGTGTGTGTGTGTGTAGATGTGTGTAGGTGTGTGTGTATCAACATTTGTCAGCACCATAGAAGCAAAAATGTAATAAAAATAATTTATTTTGATAAAAAAACAAACAAACGTAAAACTGTATTTAACCAGCCTACTGTCATGTACTGTAGATTCAGGTGGATGCACGTGCAGATGTTATTTACAATGCAGACAACGGAATCCAAAGACAAAATACAATAACCTGTATTCAGGCAAGCAACAAACTAAACAAGGAATATGAATGAACTTGAAACTATAGATGAGGTGCAAGCTGTGACTTACATCTACAGTTGTGTTCAAAATTATTCAACCCCCAATGCTGTAAATGGTTTTAGGGAATTTAGTGTACATTTGTAATTGTATTCAGAATGAAATCCTACAAGGACTTCTTAAAGAACCATATGCAACTAAAATGACATCAATTAGTTTTGTAATACAGTAGTAAATGTTTCTTTTGTGAATTCTTCATTGACATAATTATTCAACCCCCAAGTGACATTCAATCTTAGTACTTAGTACAACATCCTTTTACAGTTATAACAGCTTTTAAACGTGAAGCATAGCTTGACACAAGTGTCTTGCAGAGATCTACGGGTATCTTCGCCCATTCATCATGGGCAAAAGCCTCCAGTTCAGTCACATTCTTAGGCTTGCGCACTGCAACTGCTTTCTTTAAGTCCCACCAGAGGTTCTCAATCGGATTTAAGTCTGGTGACTGCGATGGCCACTTCAAAATGTTCCAGCCTTTAATCTGCAACCATGCTCTAGTGGACTTAGAGGTATGCTTCCCAGTACCTGCAGAAGCAAAACAGCCCCAAAGCATGATTGACCCCCCACCATGCTTCACAGAAGGCAAGGTGTTCTTTTCTTCATAGGCCTTGTTCTTCCTCCTCCAAACATAGCGTTGATCCATGGGCCCAAACAGTTCTAATTTTGTTTCATCAGTCCACAGAACACTATCCCAAAACTTCTGTGGTTTGTCCACATGACTTTTGGCATACTGCAGTCGACTCTTCTTATTCTTTGGGGACAGCAAGGGGGTGCGCCTGAGAGTTCTGGCATGGAGGCCTTCATTACGCAGGGTGCGCGGTATTGTCTGAGCAGAAACTTCAGTACCCACATCTGACAAATCTTTTCTCAGTTCCTCAGCAGTCACACGGGGACTTTTCTCCACTCTACGCTTCAGGTAGCGCACAGCAGTCGAAGGCAGCATCTTCTTTCTGCCACGACCAGGTAGCGTTTCAACAGTGCCCTTTGCCTTGAATTTGCGAATGATGCTTCCTATGGTGTCTCTTGGTATGTTTAACATCTTTGCAATCTTCTTATAGCCATTGCCCTTCCTGTGAAGAGTAATCAACTGTTCTCTTGTCTTCCTGGACCATTCTCTTGACCTCACCGTTTGTAACCACACCAGTAAATGTCTAGAAGGAGCTGAGTATCACAGTCATTTTAAAGCTGCCTAATTGGTGCTTATTAGGCTTTATTGCTGCTCCCTGATATCCACAGGTGTTTTCAATACCTGATTGAAAACACTTCATTGAACCTCTGTTCTTCAGAGTGGTAGTCTTTAAGGGGTTGAATAATTATGTCAATGAAGAATTCACAAAAGAAACATTTACTACTATATTACAAAACTAATTGATGTCATTTTAGTTGCATATGGTTCTTTAAGAAGTCCTTGTAGGATTTCATTCTGAATACAATTACAAATGTACACTAAATTCCCTTAAACCATTTACAGCATTGGGGGTTGAATAATTTTGAACACAACTGTAAGTGCTCATTAACACAAAATGTGAACCAGGTGCAAAAAACAAGAATCCGTGAAGTGCAGTAACTGGTAGGAAACAAAGTTAGGTGCCGAATTCACAGACTGCGCACACAACCAGCGATCAAATAAAATATATACAATTTGAACATATGGATAAACAAATAAATAAATAAAGTTATGGAACAGCCTTCCAACCAGTGTTTGGGACTCAGACACAGTCTCAGTGTTCAAGTCGAGGTTAAAAACCTATTTATTTTGTCAAACCTTTGATCAGTAGATTTTTTTTCTTAGGTAAAGGCTCAGATCTGGAGGGAACATGGATATAGAGTGTTTGGTGAACTGGGATATTTGTATGCTGTCGTCCCCTCACATTCACACGTTCACTCAGGTTTGTTGACAGTGGTGTGGTGGGTCGTCTCTTATTCCAGAGATCCCTCATGTCTGTGTTACCTTCTGGTTCTCCCTTTTAGTTATGCTGCCATAGCGAGTCTTGCCAGAGTCCAAACTGCACGGTGACACTAACTTTCATACAACAATAAGGACACTTAATAATCCATATCCTTCTCTTCCTGTCACCCTCTCTCTCTCTCTCTCTCTCTCTCTCGCTCTCTCGGTCGAGTCAAACATGCTCCTGAGGCTTCAGTGACCACTGTTCCTGCCCCTCTCCCCTCAGTGGATCTTCCCACTTTGTCCAGGCCTGCCTCTGGATAGTGTTCTCTTCGACTGGAGGCCACTCTGTGCAGCTCGGGACGGTTTCTCATTAACACCTTGGGTGGTTCCATGAAATTCCGGAGTAAGAACGGGCTCTGAGGATGGATTGGACTGTAGTTAATGTCAACAGTCTGCTACACTGACTCAGGAATACAGTTTGCTTCTGATCATCATCACTGTACCCGCAACATTGTATATCTGCTTCAAATGGACATTCGGTGCAACCCAGATGAGGATGGGTTCCCTCTTGAGTCTGGTTCCTCTCAAGGTTTCTTCCTTATGCCGTTTAGGGGAGTTTTTCCTTGCCACAGTTGCTCATCAGGGACAAACGAACTTACAAAGAACATATTTACTTTTAATCGCCACATTATCTGTGTAAAGCTGCTTTGAGACAATGTTCATTGTTAAAAGCGCTATACAAATAAAAATGAATTGAATTGAATAAATAAATCTGACAAGAAATACAATTAAGTATTAATGAATCTGTATATGCGAAGAAAAATATAAGAGAATAAAATAAAATTAAATATAAAGTGTAGGATAAGTGTAATAGGAGCATGGGGCTGAGCTCTCCATCTCACTGTTGTGTTTGCTGTTGGGTTTATTATTGTTGTAAAATCGTTTGCTACAAATCACAGCTTTTACACAGTTTACACACACACACACACACACACACACACCACATGGGTACACAGCTGTTTTATTGAGTTTAGATGATACATTTATATTGTTCATTATTCTTTCCCATAAAGGTCACAGGAGCTTCGTCTTTTCTGGAGAGCTACAGTGTGGACCTATCAGCTCAACCGCCATGATGGAAATAAAAGATGGCTGCTGACACTACAAATAGACTGTCTGTGTGTGTGTGTGTGTGTGTGTGTGTGTGTGTGTGTGTGTGTGTGTGTGTGTGTAAGTGTGTGGTCATGTCCCTGATCACATAGTTATGTACGAAACAGTGTGTAAGTGTCCATAACTGTCAGAGTGAAACATATGAACAAACATATACCATAAATCGTTATTTATTCACTTTCATAGATAATTAATTCACCAGACACAATCTATACACTAACCTTCCCAGCATGCCCCACAGGACAGGAAGGGTGGGGCTTATAGCAGACAGCTGTAGAGAAGATTGTTAATCTAACTTGAGAATTAATAAAATAAATAAACCCACATGTAGCAAATGAGTTTATATTATTAAGTTTTTGGTTTATATTATTTATATTTAAAAAAATCACTGTTTTTTTTTTATACAAATAGCTTGTCATTTAAAAACTTAAAGCCTAAAATATAAATAAACTTAGTTGTCAAGTTTTTGTCAGTTTTTTAAAAAATATAATACACACTTATTTTTACTCAAAAGCACACATTAATTAAAGAAATTAAATAATTCATTTTTATATAATTAATAAAAGCTTAATTCAAGTATGATTTATTTAAAAAAATGACAATTAAAATAACATTTAAATTAGTGTGAAAGGTTTAATAAAAATAAACGTCGGGGTATACTATTTTTCCCTGACCTGCACTCTAAAGTATGCCACCGCCTTAGCCCCAAAACTGCAGTGTACTCCAACATCATGGGGCTCAGGGATCATGTTTATAGAGTCATGGTACGGGTTGAAGAGATGCTGACAGGCTATCTGTCCCTGGGTGTGGTATCCTCCCTTAAAGCCCTGACACTACCAAGCTCCTGCATACTACGTCAGTGGTGGTGGGTAAGGCATATGCCTCGGCAGGTCAGGCTGCTGAATGTCTGCACACCATGCCAGTGTTATAGGCATTCCAAGCCGAACTGCTGCGAAAGTTGGATGTGGGAAACATCATGGGCGGCCAGGTGCAAGTGCTCAGCCATACGGTAGACTTGGCCCATCGAGCCACTAAGGAGACCGCTAAGGCCCTTGGTCGGTCAATGGCGACATCCACAGAGAGACATGTGGCAGAAATTTATGACAGGGACAAGGCCGTGCTGCTGGCCCTCAGGCCTTTTGGGCGACTCCCTTAACTCGGTGGTTGAAAGGTTTCAGGAAACAATCAGCGGCGTTCCAGCAGTATCTCCCATGTCTCCCTGCTCTCATGGGGCTGCACCCGTTGAGTATATAATCATAACCCAGCACCTCTCATCGGAAAGCGTGGAAACAGAGTGTCGCTGCGCGCTCTCCCTCTGTAAGGGATCCGGCAGGGTGCTCTGGTCCAAAGCCCCTTGAGTTGACAGATCTGAGAACTGTCATCTTCAATAAGAGAGCTTAGACAAAAGGGTCCTGACAGGACCATTTGGGGGTGGCCTTCCTCTGTGTCCATTACTCTCCGGCCCCCTCAAGGACTTGGTTTGTTAACCCTGCCACAAAATGTGTTTTAGGGCACGGCCAGCTCCAATAAGCTCCCTCCTCGGCTTCCACCCGGCTTCGTTGCAGACCAGGAGGACTCGCCGCCCCAGCTCTATTCGTACCAGAGGTCAGTCTTGAGAGGCTGATATCTGGCAGAACCAAGCAGGCTCTGGTCATGGAACAGGAAGTAGATACTTTCCATCCAGGCCACTAAGGTGGTCCCATCAGACAAAGACCAGGTTATACAGCTGGTACTTCATAATTCCCAAAAAGGATCTACGTCAGCTGAACTGCTCTTTAATGAGACTCTGGTTCAAAATGCTGACCCTCAAGTAGGTCATGTCTCAGATCAGATCCGAGGACTGGTTTGTCATGGTAGATCTAAAGGATGCGAACTTTCACGTACCCGAGACCCCTTCAGTGGTGGCTTAATACCCATGGGTTCTCACAGAAAGGGAATCCCCTCCATACAATCAAGGTCATGTGGCGATGCCTACATGTTTTAGATGTTTGGAGAGATCCCAGGTTTTTATCTCAAGGCCCCATGCTGGGAGTCCCCGGTTGTCGTGTAATGCAAGCGATGGATGCATCCCTTACGAGGTGGGCAGCAGTCATGAGTGGCCACTCCACGCAAGGTTTATTGGTGAGACCCCATCTACTATAGCACATCAATTGCTTTAAGAAGCTGGCTGTGCTTCTGGCTCTGAACCCTGTATAGGCTGGCATGCAAGATCCTCCAGTGGGCCCAGGGGAAGATCCACTCCCTGAGAGCAGCTTATATCCCAGGCCGGTTAAATGAAGCAGCAGACACCCTGTCGAGACAGGGGTCGAGACCGGTGGCATGGCGCCTACCCTAATGTGGTGGAGCAGATTTGCGAGAAGTTTGGTAAAGCCCATGTAGACCTGTTCACATCTCGAGAGATGTCGCACTGTTCCTTGTGGTTCTTCCTATATCCCCCAGCCCCTTTAGGGGTGGACACCATGGCACAGGTGTCACCAAGGCCGTGCCTGTATGCCTTTCCCCACATTGCGCTGCTTCTGGGAGATCTGGAGAGAGTTTGCTGGGATGGAGTCCATCTCCTCCTGGTAGTCCATGGTGGCCGGGCTGACCATGGTTTGTGGACCTGGTAGCCCTCCCTGAGCAGCCTCCATTGGAGATTCATCCGAGGGATCTCCTCTTTCAATCAGGGGGCACAATAGTTCACCCCAGACCGGAGCTATGGAGGCTGTGGCCCCTAAAGGGGACAAAGCTCAGAGGTTTCGTTCCTCTGACCATTGTTCAGTCCAGCGCTCCCTCTATGAAGAGATTGTATGCCACTAGATGGGTCTGTTCACTGTCCCTTGACCCAGTCCACTGCCCGCTTAGTTCAGTGCTGGAGTTCCTGCAGAAAGAGTTCACAAAAGGGTTGGCTCCTTAAAGTCTATGAGTCTGCCACTTCGGCGTATGACACCCCATGGCAGGGCATTGATTGGGTAAAGACCCGCTCCTGATGTGTTTTCTCTGTGGCACCCGACTGAGACTGGGTGAGGAGAGTGCCTGGGTGGGACCTGGCTATTGTGCTGGAGGCTCTGAGACCTCTTTGAGCCATTGACCAAGGCTTCACCTTTTAGTTAAGACTATGTTTTTGCTGACTATCTGCTCTCTGAGGAGAGCCGATGATTTACAGGCTCCATCTGTGGCCCTCTCTGTGGCCCCCTCTTTTCTGGAGTTCACTCCAGGAATAGCCAGTGCCTTTCTGCACCCTAGAGCGGGTTATGTCCCACAACCTGGCATTCAATCCTCCTCCATTTCAGACCCTAGGCCAAAAGAATCTGAACTGGCTGTGCCCAGTCTGAGCACTGGACTGCTATGTCCACAGGACAAGTCATTGCAGGAAGTCGGAACAAATATTAATCTGCAGCAGCCCTCTGAGGAGAAGCCTCCCTGCTCACAAGCAGACTTTTAGCGTTGATAATACGTCTTCCTACCTCCCTTCGGGGTCAGATCGCACTTGACCTGGAGTGTGGCAGCCTCTAAGGCTTGGAGACTCTGGAGTGTTCCCCCAAGACCTCTGCGACACTGCAGGCTGGTCCACCCTGCTGACCTTTTTCAGGTTTTATAATCTTGACCACTGTGCCACTCCTGGCATGTCTGTCCTTCAACGTAACTGTGCCAACTCACACTAGTCAGGGACTGGTCAATGTGGCAGTATTGAACTCTCATTCCCAAAGTGTTGTGAAGCAGCTTGAGTCCCTGAAAAGAACGTCTCTAGGTTACATATATGTAACCCTAGACACTGCGTCTCTATGCCACACTTCATGTGCGTTTTATAGCTTCCTGGTCATGATGTCACCCTGCCGGTGATGTCCTGCCTCCAATTTTGACTAATTGTACACATTATTTCAGGGCACAGACAATGCGGCCACGGTCCCAAAGCATTGCAACGAAACGTCTTGTTCCCTCAGGGAACTAGGGTTACATACGTAACCTAGAGACGTTTTGCCTTATTTAGGATGTTAAATATGACAGATGGAAACTTCTTGTCCTTTCTCCAGTTTTTCCATCTGACGCAATCCACTGTGTTTATTGGTCAGGTTTATCCGAAAGTGTCTCTAGGCACTAATCCGTAGAGGACCAATTAACGGCACTCATTCTCTTTGTTAGCCGGATTACAGAGTTGGATTGTTAATGGGAGAGCGAACAGTGAGGAATTGTATTTAATTACAGGAACAATGTTATGGTGTCTGGAGAATCACTGAAGCTTTTAAAGCTGGTTAATATCATCACCAGTACTGACAACACACACACACACACACACACACACACACACACACAAGCAATAGAGAATTAAAAGATTTAGTGATTTGGTGAATGGAGAGAAATATACTGTATGTATCTCTCTCTCTCTCTCTCTCTCTTTATGAGAGTAATATTTTTTTCAACAAGAGCAAAAGAAAGAAACATCTTCAGCTTGATATAAATGTTGAACTCAGGTTTATTTTTAAGAAGAAAAAGGTACATTAGAAATATTTAAAGTAGTTATTACAATATAAATAATTATTGATAAATATTATCTACAATGATTTATATGTATTACATTTGCATTGAAATAAAAAATAGATTATTATTAAAAAAAAAAAAAATCCAATACATTTTTTAAATTACTACAGTGATTTAAAAGGAAATAAAAGTTATCTTTGGATAGAAAATATTGTAAATGAATTTTATTCTCAGTGGAACTGAGCTCATTAATTGAACTAAATATAATAAATATATTTATTTAAGCAATAAAACCCACAAAGTATTTAGGGAGAATAATACAGTATACCGACAATTTAAGTGCTCTGTAGAGACAAAAACTTTCCTCATTTAAACACACACACACACACACACACACACACACACAGTGGTAAAACATGAACTAGTAATCACTTATTAACCTCAAATCAGTCATTAACACTATGAATGATATAAAACGTATATAATGCATATAAATAAAACGTGTTTCAAGGTATTAGCGTGTCGTGTTTTTTTTTTATGCTGCTGCTTTGGTGTGACAGTTTTAAAACTGGATCTTTGTTGTAATAGATGCTAAAGCTTTTATTAGTTTATCAGAGAGTGTAAATGAGAATGATGTAATATATACAAAAATCCAGTGACCTTCTTGAAGTCTCTGGGCACTTCTTGGGTTTTCAGTAGCACTGTTTACACGTCAGAACTACTTTTCCCCATTTTTACTTTTCATGACATGATCAATTCCATAACATGATCATGTCTGTGTGTGTTGTGTCTCCCTGCACATCCTCTTCAGAACTGAATAGCCCGCAGCTTTCCAGCTTAGTCTCTACTACTGTAAACTACTATACCTCAGGATTATTTTACTCTTTCAGCTACTTAATACGTAGCTCTGTAGAAGACATTACACACCTGCTAGCTGAACTCCCACCAGGGATCACAAAAGACTAGGGAAAAGAATACTGTATTTACCAAGGTCAGACACCACAGACCAGTGTGTGGGAGAGAACAACATGACTTGCCTGTGTTAGTGATATTTACCTTTAGAGTGTAAAGGTTATCATGGTTAATAATAAGCATACGACAACTAATCATATGAAGATAATCATGTAAAAAATCTTTATTGTATGCATCTATCAAATAATATAAGTAAAGCCATACAGTTAGCAAAAGCACAAGCTAGTTTTCTAGTAAACCATATAGACTAGCTTGGTTGTGTGTATTTATGTCAGTGTATGCTGTTACAGTCGCCATACAGTTCAAACCCTATCTCACTAGAAGCAGCTTTGCAAGTGTTCTTACATACAGGGTTGGGCAAAGATACATCAAAATGTATTTTTAAATAAAATAACAAATACCTTAACTTGAAGTGTATCAAAATTAACTACAAAATACAGCAGACACAACATGTAAAATAAACTACTGTATTTGTGTAGTTTAAAATACTAAAAAATACTTTTACAATAAAGCATAACATTTCTTTGAAACCTTCCATCAATTGGCCTATTTGATCTATCCTTAACCATTACACTGCCTTAGTTGATTAAGTAAACAATGTTTGATAGCAACAGCTTTTCTCTGGTCGAGCCTTGCAATAAATATGACATATACAACCAATTAACCAGATCAAATATTCACATACATAAACCTTGTGATCTCCCAGATGATGGTAAGTTTTTAACTAATTAATTATTTAATTGTTAATCATAAATATAATAATATATTATGTGTTAGGCAGTCATTAATGCAATGGTGATGCAAAATCATGATCCGCCGATTTGAAAGCTGGCAGACTGCATGTTTCTTACCTTCACCACCTTCTTCCATATGGATCAATTTTCTGTTCTGATCTCAACATGTCTGGGCGACTGCTCAGTAGGCACCAATCAGTGGGCACATTATCATGATGTTATCATGTAGATTCATACAAAGTATTTTACAGTATTTAAAAACTTTAAAAATACTAAACACAAAAGTATTTTGATACAAAATATTAAGCCATTTTCATCAAACCTATCAAGTTTCAAAATCCAACATAAATACTGCCCATCCCTGCTTACATATCTGATTGACATCACTGATGTTCATATCACAATCACGTAACGAATAAACGTAACGAATAAAACATTATGCAGACACAGCACTAAATATAACTCAGAAGTGTTTGTGCTAGAAGCTCAACACAGCGTTACACAAATTCTGATGCAGATAATAAATGATCCAGGTGACAGTGAGGAGATGTCATTTAAGAGAAAACTGAAGACTATATGGACTATAAAATTGGGATTTGGGAAAGAAGGATAATAAATGATTAGAGTGTTTAGAGGAGTAAAGACATGCAGTATTGAATACTGAGTGTGTGTTTAGTAGTGTGAGCAGAGTGTGAATACATGACACAGGACAGTGATCATGGTTACAGCAGTAGTTCATAAATGCCACTTTTCAATCCAGGTGTGTGTGTGTGTGTGTGTGTGTGTGTGTGTGTGTGTGTGTGTGTGTGTGTGTGTGTGTTGGGACAGGAGGGGTTAAGCTTTACTTGCTGACTCGAAGGCAGAGTCTTGTGGAAGAAACAGGTGATATCCCTAAATGAGTAAAAGTCATGTGCTTAACCATATTCTCTTTATGCATATATATCAGTGGTGGGCCGTCAGGGCCAGCAAACCCCTCTCTACTGGCCTAAACACTATCAGAAGCACTAACCTACATTTACAACCTAAATTTTAATATTTGTTTCATGAAATTGTATTCATTTATTCCCAACAGTTTATTTGCTTTATTTTGTAGTGTTTCTCTTGGCTGCATTGCTTCCAGTACGTGTATGTGGATGTTAGGTTTTATTTGTCCAATCAGCCTCTATGTGCTGTCAATCTAATGTGCCCAGGGCCTTCAAAGTCTGTACTGCTGCCCTTTTTACCATAGAATAAAGAAATAGTTCTGTTTCTTTAACAAATCAGATTTCAAATTCACCTCACAGGGCCATTAGCTAGCCCAGAATAGCGTCTGCATTTTTCTGTCCTCTGATTGGTTGGTCAGAGGGAAACTGTTACAGCCAAGTTCGACTGGCAAAACACGTGTGTAGCGATCTGCACACATTAATACATCTGAGTTAGACTTATTTATACCTACAGAGGAAGACAAATTGATTTGGTTTCGAGCATACTTAAAAATAAACTTTCAAGAAAAGATAGACATTGTGAGAAGAGGTCGGCCAACCGCCCGAAGCTAGCTAGCTTGTCTCAGCCCGTTCGCCAATTTCAGTACAGTGCCTACGAGCCCTACCACTGGATTACAGCCTCTGAGGAGTGTTGCAAGTTATGAGTATGCATCGCTGGTGAGTAGGTTGTATTTTATTTAAATTTTTTATGTTTTGTCATGTTATTAGACAAATATTGATTCTGAACTTGCTTTTGTTAAATGGTATTAACCCTCCATATGCGAAATGCGTCTCTTTTTGTAATGCCACGCATTGTTAAATTGCATTTTTGTATATTATTGATGGTTTCTATAATTGCGACGTGATAGTAATGGTATTAAGAGGTGGATTAAGTCGGGTAAGTACCCACTGAAGGCCCAGGCCCCAAATGCACGGCCTGCCACTGAAATATATATATATATATATATATATATATATATATATATATATATATATATATATATATATATATATTACATACATTGCATTCTCTACAGGTTTGAAGGTGTTTTGTAGTAAACACAGGAATAATATGTGTGTGTGTGTGTGTGTGTGTGTGTGTGTGTGTGTGTGTGTGTGTGTGTTTGTGTCTTATCGTGTATGATGCAAAAGTTCCCTTAAATACACTGTACCTGACAAATCATACTGTATTTATTTCAGTTCTGTTCTGACGGATGTTTTTGCTGACAGCCTCAGGCAGCCATCATGCACACACAAATACACACACATACACACACACTTGCATACACACATGCTTCCACTTTGACTCAGGTATGAGGGATAGAATGCTAGTTCTTTACTCTACACCACTCTTTAATTATTTCTCATGATGTTTTCTCTCCTTGCAAAACTCAATAACAAGAACTTTTTTGTCATCAGATATCAATAATTCATGCTGTTCCTAAAACTATACTCTAATATTCTGTATAGAAGATGATAATAGGAGAAGACTGCTGATTTAAATCACACACATGACTTTAGCATAAAAAAGCATAACTATAATGACAAAAAAACAAATAACGAAGCAGAAATGAAACCATGGAAATAATAATAATAATAAAAAAAGCACATGTTTTCATATATTATATAATTCAAAATAATAATATTTTATAATAAAACATATGCTTAGATTAATGTAGTGAAGAATGGGCAAAAAAGTTTTTTATTTTTACCAGATCAGATTTTTGCTGTCAATTGTAAAACTATGTGTTATGAAAGAAAACAAATCAAGTTTAGTAAAATGTAGTGATTTTTGGTTAAATAAAAATCACTTGTTTGAAATTAAATTTGTTTTAGAGCCCAACAAAAGGGTCTCAGAAATTAAAAATATTATTGACTTTTAGAGCTTAGATTAGATTAAATTTCATTATAATTGTAAAATTATCTGAAGTGCAGTATATACGGTGGTGGGCTAAAAGAGCCAGCAAGGCTTAAACTCTAGCAGAATCATTTACATACTTTTTTATACATTTGGTTTGGTTGTGTTGATTCCAGTCATGTATGTTTATGTTAGAGATTCCAACAAACATCAGCTATCTTGTGTTGTCAAGGTCAAATTCCAGATTTCAAAAAACAGATTTCGAGTTGGCAACACTGGGGCCATCTAACAGGTGTCTAATAACTTCAGCAGGTTTTATGTCCTTTGATTGGATGTTCACTAGAGCTAGAAACAAAATATATTTATGTATTTTGTATAAAACTATATATTTGTGTAGATTTAAGCTCTTTTTTTAATGCACAATGGATGAGATAAGGAGAAAAAATGGATTTAGTCACAGATATGCTCACATGGCCATTTTTAAGACAGACTTTTCAAGAAATGCTGGAAATTTTGAGGACAGGTCAGCCAAAACAGCTTTTTAAAGAACTAATTATACTTTTGCATTTTCTTTCCTGTAGAACAAAACAAAAACAAAAATAAACAGTTTGCCTTAATGTGGCTGGAGAATTTAAAAGGTACTAAAGAAACTCATAGGAAACCCAGGGTGGACTGTAATTTTCTTATTTTATGAGGTTAATATTGATATTTCTGCTAGAGATTATGTATGTGGTGCAGCTGTGGCTACAGTGAAAGGAGACTTGTGAATTGTGTTAATTGGGTATCTTGCTTTTGTAATGGCTTTCATTTTCATAATGGCTTTCAATTAAATTTTTGTTGCATGAGGTTCATTCTCACTGCATGAGATATACTTGTACATTGTCAGAAATTTTGTAGAATCAGAGTCAGGTGTATGATTAACCAGCTTTTCCAGGCCAACATCATTAGTTTCATATATATGAATTATAAAGCCTGTAGATGCAGTGGTCGGCCAAGGAAACCTAATGCAGCAGATGAAAGGCACATTATGCTTACTTCCCTTCAACATCGGAAAATGTCCCGCTGTGCTATCAGCACAGAATTGGCAGAAATCAGCAGGACTCAGGTACACACTTCTACTGTTTGTAGAAGTTTGGCCAAAAGTGATCTTCATAAAAGAATTGTGGCCAAAAAGTCATACCTTTCGAACGGGCACAAGGCTAAAGATATTAACAATGCACGAAAATATAAGAACTTGGGTGCAGAAAAATAGCAGCTGGTGCTCTGGACTGATGAGTCAAAATTTTAAATTTTTGGCCATAGCAGAAAACAATTTTTTTTTTATTGAGTATCTCCAGGCAAAAGCATGGTTGAGGTTCCTTGCAAGCTTAGGGCTGCATTTCTGCAAAAGGACTTGAAGATTTGGTCCAGATTAATGGTGTCCTAAGTGCAGATAAATACAGGCAAATATTTATCCATCATGCAATACTATCAGGGAGGCATCTGATTTGATCCAAATTTTACTCTGCAGCAGAACATTGACTCCAACATACAGCCAATGTCATTAAAAACTATCTACAGTGTAGAAAAAAAAGTGATGGTTTGGCCCCCACAGAGCCCTGATCTCAACTTCATTGAGTCTGTCCATGATTACTTGAAGAGACAAAAGAATTTGAGCTAGCCTACATCCACAAAAGATCTGTGATTAGCTCTCCAAGATGTTTGGAGCAACCTACCTGTGAGGTCAGTTAAACACTGTGTATAAGAAGACCACAAACAGCAGAAAGGATCATATAGGGATCATGTAGGGATCAGTTAGTAACTATAGAGTAGAGCAAGTAGAGGGAAAGTAGCACAGTAGTGCAATTGGCAAGAGCCAACAGCATTAATAATGTACAGTACAGGTGTTTTTTTTTTTTAACATAGATCAGATCATACTTAAAAAATGTAGTCCTTACTTATAGAACATATAATTTAGTTGGCACAAAGTAACAGAGTGACTTTTTAATTGAGAATTTGTTTATGTTAATTGTGTGTGTGTATTGATGTGAGCATGCTTAGTGATTAATTATACAAATGAAGTTAGAGTTTTTTTCTCTTGCAGCTGAATGCTGCAACTCTCTCCCTGCTAAATAAGGGATTTTTCAATAATATGTTTTTGCTGAGGGAAATGTCAGCTTGAGAAAATAAAAACAGTTATTATTAGTAAGGTCAGTTGTAATCACGTCCTCCTCCATCACTCTACCGTTTGCACTTTTTTATCTTTTATATTATTTTATTATTTAATCATATTATTTATGACCTGAGGTCAGGCAGTGACCTTTAAACACAGTAAGGACACAGACACTGCTCTCAGGAAGTGCTGACTGAGCAAAGTAATGTGTCACAAGCACACACACACACACACACACACACGAAATTTCGGAAAAATTCATCAAGCATAAGTGCAATAAAAATTAAAATATGTCACGGTTGCAAAGTGACTGAAGCAAAAACTCCAGGGTAGCAAAAAAGGGTTTTTACTGAGGTAGGATGCAACAGAAAAGAAAACAACCGAAATGCAAATGACTGAACGAAACGGTTCTTCGGAGAGGAAGAATCGAGCGGTCTCTGAGGATTTAGAGATCGTGGTGGGCATCCACGGGAAGGTGGATGGTGTGTAGCTGGGTCACAATGTTCCTATACGTGAAGTAGTCGAACTGACGGTGAGTGAGAGAATGAGAGGGGTTTATGTAGGGCGGCAGATAATGAGCCGCAGGTGCCGATACTTAGTATGATGGGGACAGACTACGTGTGTGTGTGGAGCTGGGGAATGGCGTGGCAGGCTGTCCCCTGACATCACCATCCTCATGGCAGTACGACCGTAGGTAGCGCCCCAACTCCTGGATCTTCCTCTCGGTCTGCCCGTTGGACTGAGAATGATAGCCGGACGATAGGTTGACCGCCACGCCGAGAAGGTGGAAGAACGCCCTCCAGACGCGTGACGTGAACTGCGGTCCGCGGTCTGACACTATCTGTTCCGGGAGGCCGAAGTTCTGGAACACATGCTGAAAGAGAGCTTCGGCGGTCTCCAGGGCGGTGGGCAGACCAGGGAGAGGTATGAGTCGGCAGGCCTTGGAGAATCAATCCACCGCCACGAGTACGCAGGTGTGACCTTCAGACCGTGGCAGGTCCGTAACAAAGTCGATGCCTATGTGGGACCAGGGCCGTTCCGGGATCATAAGCGGGACCAGCTTCCCCACGGGTAGGTGGCGCGGGACCTTGGACATGGCACAGGTCGGGCAGCCCTGGACATAACGTGCTACATCCCTGTGCATGTTGGGCCACCAGAACCGGGCTTGGAGGAGGAGTAGGGTGCCCTGGCGTCCTGGGTGGCCAGTCCCGGGAGTGTCATGGATGGAGCTCAACAATGCGGGACGGCAGGCGGTGGGGACGAACGTCCTGCCCTCCGGACACCCGGAGGGTGCGGGCTCCTGGTTTGTGGCCGAGCGGATTTCTTCCTCCAGGTTCCACACGATGGGGCATACGAACACCTCGGGAGGAATGATCGGCTCTGGTACAATAGGTTCATCCGGACCGTAGATGCGGGAAAGGGCGTCGGCCTTGCCGTTCTTGGACCCCGGACGATAGGTCAGGGTGTAGTTGAACCGGGTGAAGAACAGGGCCCATCGGGCTTGCCGGGGGTTGAGCCTCTTAGCCTCTCTGAGGTACTGCAGGTTCTTGTGGTCGGTGATCACCATGAACGGGTGTTTAGCTCCCTCTAGCCAGTGTCTCCACTCCTCGAGTGCCAGTTTAACGGCGAGGAGTTCCCGGTTCCCTATATCGTAGTTCTGTTCGGCGGGGGACAGTTTCTTCGAGAAGTAGGCACAGGGGTGAAGTCGAGCGGGGTCCCCGGAGTGCTGGGAGAGGGTGGCCCCAACCCCGTTGGATGTGGCGTCCACCTCTACGACAAAGGGGCGTTCCGGGTTCGGGTGATTGAGCAGTGGAGCTGCGCAGAACCGCTCCCGGAGCTCCTGGAATGCCTCTTCTGCCTCGGACGTCCAGGGTAGTTCTTTGGGTTTGCCCCTGAGGAGGGAGGTAAGCGGGGCTGTGACCTGACTAAAACCCCGTATGAAGCGCCGGTAGAAGTTCGCAAACCCCAGGAACCTCTGTAACTCCTTTACAGAGCGGGGGGGCGGCCACTCCTGCACTGCCTGCACTTTCTTCTTGTCCATTTGGATTCCCTGGGCGCTGATCACATAGCCGAGGAACTGGACCCGGGTTTGATGGAACTCACACTTGGGGAGGTTCAGGTATAGCTGGTGTTTTCGCAGGAGCTCCAACACCTGGGTCACGTGGTTGTGATGTTCCCGAAGCGTCCGGGAGTAGACTAGAATGTCGTCGATGTAGACGATTACGGATCGGTGTAGGAGCGGTCTGAACACCTCATTCATGAAGCCCTGGAACACAGCCGGCGAGATGGAAAGGCCGTACGGCATGACCCGGTACTCGTAGTGACCAGCGGGAGTGATGAAGGCGGTCTTCCACTCATCTCCCTTACGAATCCGCACAAGGTTGTAGGCACTCCTGAGGTCTAGCTTGGTGAAGTAGCATGCCTCACGGAGGTCCTCTAATGCGGCAGGGACAAGCGGGAGCGGATAAGGGAGTGGAGTGATGAGGGCATTGAGGCCCCGATAGTCGATACAAGGCCGGAGGCCCCCATCCTTCTTGGCTACAAAGAAGAAGCTTGAGGCAGCGGGAGAGGAGGATGGGGTGATAAAGCCCTGATCGAGGGCCTGCTGGATGTATTGTTCCATGGATGTGCGTTCAGGAACGGACAGGGGATAGATCCGGCCCTTCGGGAGTTTAGCCCCAGCAGCCAGATCGATGGCACAATCCCAGGGTCGGTGAGGAGGTAGTCGGGTTGCGGCTTGTTCGTTGAACACATCCTCGAACTCGTAGTACTCAGGCGGAATCTCCGTCTGAGAGGGTGTAGGGGAGTTTTCGACTCGTGTGGCGGCCATGGTCACCCTTCTGTTGAGTGGAGTGGGAAGCCCATGGAGACAGTGTCTGTGGCACCAGGGACTCCATTCGAGGACGTCACAAGGGCCCCAGGAACACCGCGGTGAGTGTTTAATCAGCCATGGACGCCCCAGGATGATGTCCACTGTAGAGTTTTCCAGGACCAGGAACTGTATGCGTTCTTGATGGAACAGGCCGATCTGGAGGGTGATGACGGGAGCGCAGTACTTGATCCAGCCTTGTCCAAGCGGGTGTCCTTGGATAGTCTGGACGGCCAGATCATGGTGTCTCCGCTCCCGGCGTAGCTGGAGCTGGTCTAGGCATGCCTGGGAGATGAAGTTCCCGGCAGAACCTGAGTCGACTAGAGCGGAGGTGGAAAGGCAGGTGTTAGGGCCGAGAAGGGTTACAGAAAGCGTGGTTAACTGAGAAATCTCCGAGGGAAAGGCGATATTGCTCACCTCAGCGCGTTGGGGTCGAACGGTGCACTGTGGAAGGGAGTGACCTGGATTACCGCAGTACGGACAGGCCCGGTGGTTGGCGTCTCTCTCTCTCCTAGACAGACGCTGAAACCCCAACTGCATGGGTTCGGGGGTAGTCCCTGATGCAGCAGCCGATGCAGTGGGAGGCGTGGAATCCGGCATGGAACAGGCGGATAGATGTTGTGAGACCAATATGGAACGTTGGATGAAGGTCTCTAGTCCCACCGCATCAACATGGGTGGCCATTGCCATTCGAATCGCCGGATTCAAACCTTGCCGATATACGCTTAACAGTGCATTCTCATTCCAACCACTGGAGGCCGCTAGAGTGCGGAAACAAAGGCTGTATTCCGCCACGCCGTCTGCTCCTTGGTGGAGATGCAGGAGTTCATCCGCGTTGTTTAGCGCTCGGTTCCGTGCAGAAAACCTCCGTTACGTGCGCGGTGAGCGGCGAAGGAGGCGAGCTACGCTATTCGCGCTCCATAGCGCGGGCCCACGCGAGAGCTCTTCCGGATAGCAGCGAGATCAGAAAGGCGATCTTCGCGCGGTCGGAGACGAAGCGGTGCGGCTGCATGGCGATGAATAGCTCTACCTGGAGTAGGAAGCCGCGGCATTCAGGCATTCAGTTTGTATATTTTTCATATACAAACATGTATTACTGACTGTTATTATTATTATTATTATTATTATTATTATCATGTAATATATTTATTGTTTAACCCAACCATTATGGTTGCACAAGCCAGTGCACTGTGCATCAGTTGCAAACCCAGATAAATGTGGAGGGTTGCATTAGGAAGGGCATTCAGTGTAAAACATGTGCCAAATCAAATATGCAGATCACAAATCAGAATTTTATACCGGCTCGGTCAAGGAACGGGTTACCAACAACGCCACAAAGACGTCTACAGAGACAGCAGGGGAAGGAGAAGTGTAGGAGAGTGGAGGTTAGGGTGGGCACTTAAAAACGTTGGTACTATGAATGGTAAAGGGAGAGAGGAAGCTGATATATAGGAGTGGAGAAAGGTAGACATGTTGTGTGTTTAGGAGACCAAGTGGAAAGGGAGTAAGGCCAGTAACATTGGAGGATATTTAAACTGTCCTATCAAAGTGTGGATGGAAAGAGAAATGGTGTAGGGGTGATCGTGAGGGAATATTACAATAAGAGTGTAGTGGGGGTTAAGAGAGCTTCAGACATGGGCAAACTACGGCCTGCGGGCCACACACGGCCCGTGGGGGCCAAATTATATTCAAATAGGTACAGGTAAACTTTGTTCAATTTACCTTTCCCCTGTAATGCCCACGTTTCCCCAAAAGATGCACTTCAGCTACATTAACCTTGTTCGCGTGTATGACTCGCTTCTTCTTTTATGAGCCCTTCTTCAAAAATAAGCTTATCAAAGAAAAGAAAAGTGGATAGTTAGCGCCGAGTGTTTAATACGGAGTGGACAAAAAATATTTTTTTACTGAAGTCCGATCAAAGGCTCTATACCAAATATGCCAAGAAACTGTCGCGGTTTTCAAAGAGTACAATATCAGCCGTCACTTTGCTACGAAGCATGCCAACTACGCTAGCAAGCAGTCAATGCAGGAACGGGTGGCTACGGCTCAGAGGTTGGCAGCCAATTTACAGACTAAGCAACATTCAAGTTTTTCTGGCCTTATAGAGAGGAATGTGGAAGGGCAGATGGTAGTAGATTTAGCTAAAATGTTGGAAATGGCAGTGGTAAATATTTATTTTAAGAAGAAGCAGGATCATTGGGTGACGTATAAGAGTGGAGGAAGGTGCACAAAGGTGAACAATTTTTTATTTGCAGGAGATGCAACCTGAAGGAGATTGGAGACTGTAAGGTGTTGGCGGGGGATAGTGTAGCTAGACAGCATCGGATGGTGGTCTGTGGGATGGCTTTAAAGGTGCAGAAGAAGAGGAGGAGAGTGAGAACTGAAAGAAGAATAAGAAGGTGGAAACTGAAGGAGGAAGACTGTAGTTTAAGGTTCAGGCAAGAGGTCAGACAGGGTCTCGGTGGTGGTGAATAGGTGCTAGATGATTGGGGAACGACTGCAGAAGTGATAGGGGAGACAGCAAGGAAGGTAATTGGTGTGACATCTGGAAAGATAAAGATAGACAAAGAGACATGGTGGTGGAATGAAAAAGTGCAGGAAATCATAAGGAGAAAGAGGATTTGGTTCGGCAGAGAGACGAGAAAAGTAGGGAGGAGTACAAAGAGACATGGCAGCAAAGAACAAGGAAAGGGCATATGAGGAGCTGGGAGGATGTGCAGTAAATTAGAGCTATAAAAGATGCAGATGGAAATGTGTTAACTAGTGAGGAAAGTGTGTTAAGAAGGTGGAGGGAGTATTTTGAGCAGCTGATGAATGAGAAAAATAAAGGAGAGAGAAGGTTGGATGATGTGGAGATGGTAAAGCAGGAAGTGGATCAGATTAGTAAGAAGGAAGTGAGAGCAGCTATTAAGAGGATGAAGCGTAGAAAGTCAGTTGGACCAGATGACATACCAGTAGAAGCGTGGAGATGTTTGGGAAAGATGGCAGTGGCGTTCTTAACCAGACCGTTTAACAAGATTCTGGAAGGTTAGAGGATGCCTGAATAATGGAGAAGGAGTTGGATTTAAGGAATAAAGGAGATGTGCAGACCCGCAGTAACTACAGGGGAATACATTTTATAAGGCACACCAGGAAGTTATGGGAAAGAGTAGTGGAAACCAGGCTGAGAGAAGAGGTGGAGGTTGGATTGCATCAACGATCAGCTCTGAGCCCTTTCCTGTTTGCAGTGGTGATGGACAGTGTGGCAGCGAGGGCGTGGCCTAGCGTCGGTTTGTGAATGGAGGGCTGGGCCGGGAGCAGGTAAGCAGGGGATTGCCTCACCTGAAGCTAATGTGACCTAAAAAGTGTTCTCTATTTTCCAGTGATCGGGGGGTGCATTTAAGGGGGAGAGAGTGTGTGTGAGACGGGTGGTGTGTGTACGCGCGTGAGCCAGAAGACGTACTGCCTGAGACACCAAAACAAACAGACACGAAAATCTAAAATAAAAGTGGCTGTGAAGCCGTTACACCTGACCTGTTGTGGCGTTCCTTCTTCCCGCATTTATACGCTCTCCCACAGACAGGTTGACGGACAAAGTCAGACAGGAATCTCAATGGACTATGCTGTTTGTGGATGATATTGTAATTTGTGGTGAGAGTAAGAAGCAGGTTGGATAGAGCCACCAGGAAGGAGGAAAAGAGGAAGGCCAAACAGGAGGTTTATGGATGTGATAAGGGAAGACATGAAGGTAGTCTGTTTGAAAGAGGCAAATGTAGAGGACAGAGTAGTACTGCGACAGATGATCCACAGTGGAGACCCCTAATGGGAGCAGCCAAAAGAAGAAAAAGAAGAATATATTTATAGTTTGTTTATATTTACAAAGCCTGCATCATCATGTAAAGTCTGATGATTTCTGTGTCTGTGTGTGTGTGTGTGTGTGTGTGTGTGTGTGTGTGTGTGTGTGTGTGTGGACCATGTGGTGAGACATTAACATCTCCTCAAAGTGACCTTTCCTGAGTTCAGCACAGTTTGAGGCCGTGAGTGTTAATAGCATCAGGTTTGGAGTGAGGAAGAGAAACTCCACACACTGCAGAGTCGCCCACGTCCATTTACAGTGCACAAGGTTAAACAGAGAAAAAGTACAAGTTAAACTTAAAGTTATCTAAAGAACAGAAACAGAAAACGGAAAAGTGGCCTAATACTCTAATCAGCATGATTGATGGTAACTCTACCAACTCTAACAACACTCAAGCAAATAACTCTTTTGAGTTTAACTTTTAGCTTTTATTTTCTACCTTTGCTTTTGTAGATAGGTTCAATTCAATTCATTTGTAATTGTATAGTGTTTTTAACAATGAACATTGTCTCAAGTGACAACACCTGTGAAAAGTTTGGAAATTTTTTTGAAAGGCATGTACATGTTCTTTTTGTTGATATGCAATAAACTGGGTCTTTTAACAATATGAAGATTTACTTTTTACAGATGTTAAACTGTATTTACATAGAAATAACCTCTCTTATTATGAGAAACAGCTAAAAACAGCTGTTTCAGGTGCGGCACTCTCTCACTACCTGCGCATCAGCCATCTTCCTGCAGTATAATTAAATCCGGCCCAGGGTGCCATTTCGGGCCAAATTCTTGAATACTACGCTCGATTTCTGGGACCCTTCCCCATCTCTAAGTTCATTAACCGATTGCTGTATGCCTTAAACTACCCAAGGTCTTTTGGATCCATCCTACCTTCAATGTCTCTTGCCTCAGACCTGTTCAAGCCTGTTCCTTGAATTTTTTTTGTTCCTTGCTCGTATTAAAGACTTTTACTTATATCCTTTGGCATGTGGTGGTGGGGGGTTAGGGTTAGGGTTTTGTGGGGTGGTGGGGGTTTGTGAGTGTTGGTCATATTCAAACACATACCACCCAACCGATGTTAGGGTTGAAGTTTAGGTTTAGAGCTTAGAGTTCAGAGTTGGGGGTTGGGGTTAGAAGTTTGGGATTAGGGCTTAGAGTTAGGGGTTGGAGTTTAGAGATAAGATTTAGGGTTTAGAGTTCAGGGTTGGGGGATGGGGTTAAAAGATTGCGTTTAGGGGTTAGAGTTTAGAGATAGGGTTTAGGGCTTAGAGTTCAGGGTTGGGGGTTGGGGTTAAAATATTGCGTTTAGGGCTTAGAGTTAGGGGTTAGAGTTTAGAGTTAGAGTTTAGGTTTTAACACTTAGCGTTCTGGTTTGGGGTTAAGGCTGGGGGTTGGGGTTTAGAGTTCAGGGTTAAGGTCTAGTGTTAGAGATGAATGTTTTAAGTTCAGTGTTTGGGCTATGGTTTAGAGTTAGGGGTTAGGGTTTAGAGATTCCTGTATTTTAAGCAAAATGGCTGTGTATAAATGTGGTTATATAACATCCATCCCTTTGCTTTCCTGTGAATATCCATGGTGAGAAGCATGTGAGGATCTTTCTGTGTTCGTGTAGATTCTGAGAGAAACGCTGAGGATCGATGTGCGGAGGCTGGAAAATAAACCTGCGGGTTTTCTTTAGAAGATGAGGTGAAGTTGGAAAAAATAAAACCGTAACGATTGAACTGCTTTAAGATCAGAGAAATAAAGCAGGTTTAGTGTAATAGAGCCGAGGTGTGAAAGGGGTGATGTCTCTCTGGAGGTGAATCTTTTATTTCTTTATGCTATTTTCAGACTGTTTTTCCAATCCGACATCAGCGAGCTCCTTGTTTAACCCGTTTACTCAGCTGCAGAAGTGAAGCGCTGTCAAAGCTTTTCATTTCCGAATCAATGTGGTATAAATAATTCACTTCCACCTTAATGCTGCCTTCATGTAATAACTGTGGTTAAAAACACACTAACATTAGGATCTAAAGCACAGGTTTGGGATTGTGAATTAGACTTAGTTTTTTTGTTGTTGTTGTTGTTGGGCTTAGAGTTCAGGGTTAGTGTTAGTGTTAGGGGATAGAGTTTAGGGGCTAGGGCTTAGAGTTTACACTTAGCAGTTAGGGCATGGAGATAAAGGTTAGGGTTTAGAGTTAGGGGTTAGGACATAGAGATAGTGGTTAGGGGGTTTAGAATTAGAGGTTACCATTTAGAGTTCAGGGTTAGGGTTTAGATTTAGGGATTAGGGTTTAGTTTTAGGGATTATGTTTTAGGGTTTAGAGTTAGAGTTTGTGCTTAAAGTAAGGGATTAAGGTTTAGAAATAGGAATTAGAAGATAGAGATACAGGTTAGGTCTCAGAATTAGAGTTTTAGAGTTTCAAGGTTAGAGTTTAGTGTTACAGGTTAGGAATTTGATTTAGGTGTTAGGGTTTAGAGTTCAAAGTTAGAAGTTAAGGTTATGGTCTAAAGATAAAGATTAGGGTTTAGAGTTAGGAATGAGAGCATTGGCATAGGGGGTATGACTAAGAGTTAGGGTTTAGGGTTTAAATTTAGGGATTAGGGCATATAGATATTGGTTAAGGTTTAGTGCTAAGGGTTAGGGTTTAGAGATGGGTTAGGTCTTAGATTTAGGGGTTAGGTTTTAGAGTTTAGGGTTAGGAGATAAGGTTAGGGGTTAAAGTTCAGGCTTAGGGTCTGAAGTTAGAGGTTAGGGTTCAGAGTTAGGGGTTAATGTTTAGAGTTAGAAATGAGAGCATAAACATGGGGAGTAGGGCTTTAAATTAGGGGTTAGGTTTTAGATTTAGGGATTAGGGCATATAGATACGGGTTATGGTTTTCTGTGAGCAAAAGTATGGATTTAAGCCGAGGAAGAGCAGTACGGGTGCAATATTTGATTTGAGCATGTTGACAGAGAAGTACAGAGAAGGTCAGAAGGAGTTGCAATGTGTGTTTGTGGATCTAGGAGGAGATGTGGTATTGTAAGATGAAGTCTGGTGTGGCAGAAAAGTATGTGAAGGTGGTGCAGGACATGTATGAGGACAGTGTGACAGCAGTGAAGTGTGCAGAAGAACAACAGACTGGTTTACTGGTGGATGATATTGTAATTTGTGGTGAGAGTAGGGAGCAGGTTGAGAAGAGCCTGGAAAAGTAGGGAGAGATTTTATTAGAGACATGTAGTACATTTTGGAAACAAACAGGGAGGCCCGATTGAGATGGTTTGGACATGTGCATATAAGGGACATGGGGTATATTGGTAGTAAAATGCTGAAGATGGAGCTGCCAGGAAGGAGGAAGAGAGGAAGGCCAAGGAGGAGGTTTTTGGATGTGGTGAGGGAAGACATGCAGGTAGTTGGTTTGAAAGAGGCAGATGTAGAGAACAGAGTAGTTTGGAGGCGGTTTTTCCACTGTGGCGACATCACACAGTATAAATTTTTAATATGTAAATATAACTTGATGACACAGCACTTAATATGAGTGTATGTGTCTGAGTGTATATGTTTTTTTTATTACATTTTTGTCTATATTTATTTTCTTAAATATCCCTGTGGGCTGTATTTCATTTCTCGTCTGATTCCCTACATAGGGTGCATGTTGGCAGCAGTATTAATGTTTGCATCTCATTAACATTGACATTTTTCCTTAATTCTTAAACAATCAGCCCCGCGAATAAGAACACAGCCATGAAAAAACGTTCAGCCTGAGAATGACCTACAACAGAATGACGTCATGCTGTTATAAATCACTAATTTCACTTTGTGTCTCATTGCTTATGCTTCTCCTGTTGTACAATCTTATAGGCATGAATTATATGTATAATTATGTATATATATATATATATATATATATATATATATATATATATATATATATATATATATATATATATATATATAGTTGCTATTTTCTCCATGTATATTAAATTGTCTGTGTCTAAACCGAAGGATGTATGAGCAATTGTGCTGCATTACAGCTGCAGCTGTTTAGAAGACGCCTCCAATTTATCAGCATTGTTTACCGCAGGATGTAATTTACACCCATTTACTGAAATGAAGATACACGAGCACAGAGGACGAGCATTTCAGATCCAGAATCAAGGGCGAAATCTTAATTTTGTCCTGTTATTATTTCATTCTCGTAGTTGCGATTCATTCTTTATCCTTGTTTATGTGGATGTAATGGAATCATATGGGAATTTTTAAACCAGACGTCTAACATCTCATCTGGTTTCACAGAAAATTACCTGTTACATCTGGATTATTCTGCAGTTAAGTTGGTTTTCTACAAAATAGACATGGATTTTAACATTAACAGTGTTTTATTACTTGGATTTTTACTTCTAAAGCAGGAAGTAAGACAGAAGTAATTAAGTTGCTGTTTAATGAGCACTTTTACTTAAAAAAAAAAAAAAAAAAAAGTTTTATTTATACACAGTAGTTCATGGATAACAGTAAAGATGTTTGTGGAAATTTTTATTAAATGGCCAAGGTTAAAGGTCATGAGCTTTCAAATTTCATTTTTGAGAATTCAGATCTCAGATTATCCATCACACTATGAGCACAATATCTATACAGAATAGCTAATCAGATTACACAAACACATCTTGCACACAAGTTACCATTTCATTACCTTCATTTAGTATCCTGTCGCTTCAATTAGTTGTACTCAAGAAAATGTCAGCTCATCTTAAAGCCGCTTATTTGTAATTTCAATATACAGTACAGAATACATTTGTGGCACCGGCGCATCCAATTTGTTCCCGAAAATCGAGAAATTTAGGACAGAAGACTTTAACAATAAAATGTATGAACTAGATTTAAGAATGTTATTAGTAGAAACCGACTAGGCCAGCCCAGGGGCTCAGTTACTGGGAATAACCCTTTATAAAAAGACGTGAACAATGCACCCAGATTTGTCTACAGTCAGGACACGAGACAGAGGTATAATACACACAGTTTATTAAGAACTATTAAAATTACATCAAACCATACATCATATACCACACAAGAATGCTTGGACTCCATGGCTCGGGACCTTACTCTAATGATTTCCTATCCACAGCAAACACACATGCACTCATACGACACCACAACCCCACCTGTCGACCACTGCACACCGAAGGAAACCACCACCAAGCAAAGAGGAACTTGTACCTCACATTAGAACTGGTCTCCCAGACACCTGGAGAAGAAGCAAACCACAGTATGGTCAAATCAATTTACCCACACACACACACACACACACACACACACACCCAAAAGAAAGTACAACAGGAATAATAAAAACAGTTAATTCCATTAAATACACCTCATAAAATAAGATGTTTCGCTAGATGTTGGGTGGCATCCAGGTCTTCAGACTCCTCAGACAAACAGATATGTATAGCAGCAGTTTCTCAGGCTACCTCTCAGCGGACCGTCACAGTGTGGAGCACTGAAACAGACACACTAACACATACATGTATATAAATAAACCACACAGTCTGCAAACACGCTAGCATTTAGCTCCTTGGCTAATCCAGTTAGCCGTTAGCTATAGCACGGTATGGCCAGGACATGTGTCCCACGCTGATGCTCGGCATGTAGATAACATGCACGCCGATGCAATAGGTCACTCCGTCCGTGCTTTAGCGACCCGCAGACAACAAGACAGCCAGGCAGCGAAACAACCAAACAGCTAGACAGCCCAGCAAAACAGCAAAGCAACCAAAAAGGCAGCCCAGCAAGAAGACAGCCCGGTAAAACAGCCCAGTACGAAGACACCCTGGTAAGACAGCAGCCCGGTACGAAGACACCCTGGTAAGACACCTGGGTAAGACAGCCCACTACAATGGCTCTCAGTTCCTCACTTCAAAATTACAGAGAAATTAGCACAAAATTACCATCTTTTGACATCAGCTATTAATACCCGACAGTTAACCAACTTACCGGTTCAAACAGGTCACGATGTGCCATGAAACTCTAGACGAGGAAGTGGGATGATTTTAACTTGATAATGTCTGGATTCCTTAATCCACACTAAAAGAAGAAACCAAACCACCCTTAAAACCCAATCCACCCTATCAGGGTACCAAGCAGGCATGACAACTTAGTCCTTGCCACACGAACCTCTCCCAGCTGCCCCAGATATATGGTAAAGTCTTCAGTGTTTATGAAAACACATTCCCACCAGACACCGACTGCTCCTTTTATAAACTCACTAATTTGATAAGCGAAACCTGGCCATCATTCCAATTGCTCCGCCCCAACATGTGACTGTTCCCACTACCACACATTGAAACAAAACAACATTCCTCCAGGACCAAGTTGCTACAATTTACAACATAAATGAACACAAGATAAGACAAAACTAACTACAACAAATAGACCTATACACAGAATATCACATAAAGTACATGATCACAATATATAAATATTAAAAAAAATGTAAATAGTAAATATGTATATATATATGATTGTCATGATTTAATTTGTGATTAATCACGATTAATTACACATTTTTATCTGTTTTAAATGTACCAAAAATAATACTTTTCAAGTTTGCATGGGCAAATATGGATGCTTTATGTCACAGTCACGGAGTGAGCTGTGAGAAAGCTGGTTCTTTTAATGAGGAAACAGAAACAAATGTAAAGCAAACCAAAACATGGACTGGAAAGAAAAAAGATGTCTTCGTGAAGGAAGATCTGAGCGGTCTCGGGAGGAAATGAGATCGCGGTGGTATCCACTGAAAAGGAGAACGTAACTAGTGCAGTCATATGTGTTCTCCCACGTAAGTAAGTAAGTAGAACTGACGGTGAGTGAGTGAAGGCGAGGAGTTTAAGTAGGGCTGCTGGTTAATGAGCCACAGGTGCCGGTGTGATGGGGACAGGCTACGTGTGTGTGCAGAGCCGCGGGACAGCGAGGCAGGCTGTTCCCTGACACTTTAGGCAAATGTATGTTAATTATTCGTGAAACCTGACTCAACATAGAGCATGAAGATAAAATATACTTGATAATGTTTTAAAGTAATTATGGTGTTTTAAATTACGAAATCATCAGGACACCAAAAATAACTTTAGCAATGTTTTCACAGAGATGGTTTCAATTGTCGGATGTGTGCATCATGCGGATTTTGGTGCTTGATTTGTGACTTGGCGCATCAGTAAAAGAAATGCTTAGTGATTAAAAAAAATTAATTCTGTGAAGAAAGGACATTGTGAATAAATGTGTGTTGCGTTCAAGGTTTTAATTTAGCTTCATTCATATTTATTTATTTAATAATTTATAAATAATATTATTTTAATATTATTATTTATGGTCAAACAGAAATGCGGTTGCATTAACTGCATGTTAATAAAATGTGTGCTGTTAAAATGTATGTGTTAACATGCTATTAATGAATTCACTTTGACAGCCCTAAATGTAAAATAACTTGACGTGTTTGATCAGGTGCAATTCTGTGTGTTGTGAATAATGTGTCAAAGACATTTTGTTCCAATTAAAGTACAACCTCTTCTATAGTTATATTTATCAGGACATAATAAAATTTACCTGGTCCTTATCAAGTCTTAAAATTAGGTAAATACAGTTTTAGGTTAATAATAACACATGGCATTTTATACAATGCCATTATTGATTTTACAGTAATAAAGCTGTAATAAATAAAATATCTATGCCATCTGTGAAAAATAAATCACACCCTTATTCCGTTCATTAGAATTAAGAGGCTATATATATATATATATATATATATATATATATATATATATATATATATATATATATATATATATCCAAAATCCTGTTAAATAATCTTGTTAAAAACTCCACTGCCATCTCTCCCAACATCTCCATGCTTCTATCGGTATGTCATCATTATCCACTTCCTGCTTCAAAATCTCCACACCATCCAAACTTCTCTGTCTCTCATTTTCCTCATTCATCAGCTGCTCGAAATACTCCTCCATCTTCTCAACGCACTCTCCTCACTAGTCAACACATTTCAATCTCCATCCTTTATTGATCTAACTTATAGCACATCCTTCCAGCTTGGTCCCTCTGCCTGGTCAATCGGTATGAATCCTTTTCTCCTTCCTTAGTGTCCATCTTCTCATACAGCTCCTCATATGCCTTTTCCTTGACTTTGCATTACTAGGTGGATGTCCTGCATCCTAGTTTTATAACCATAATGACTGTTTAAGACTGTAGAAAGAACATTTACTTATAATCTACACTACAATGCTCATGTTAGTTCTCACTCTCCAGTGTTCTGTATTGTTAAAAAATTTATATTCACACTCTTGATGTCACCCAAATGAGGATGGGTTTCCCTTTTGAGTCTGGTTCCTCTCAAGGTTTCTTCCTCATAACATCTAAGGGAGTTTTTCCTTGCCACAGTCTTGCTCATCAGGGATAAATGCTGTTTTAAGACAACGTCTGTTGTGAAAAGCGCTATAGAAATAAACTTGACTTGACTTGATAGAACAGTTTAAACCCATCTCCAATGTTCCTGGTCTTACTCCTTTTCAGGTCTCCTGAACACACAACGTCTACCTTTTTTCTCTCCATCATATCAGCTAACTCTCTCCCTTTACCAGGCATTCGGAGCAACTTTTCTTTTTTATAATGTGAGCCAACATTTTTTGGGGGGCCAGGGGTAGCTGGCTAGCATCACCTGTCGCAGACAGACGAAGATACGTGCGACCATAAGTAAATAATACATCATGTTTTTTCAAAATAAAAGCAACACAGTTGTATTGCATGCCCAGCATAAATACTTGTTTATTTGTGTTTATGACTGACATACCGCGGGCCGGTCAGGAATGCCCAAAGGGCCATATGTGGCCCTCGGGCCCTAAAATGTACTAACCCAAACCTCCACTCTCCTACACTTCTCCTTTCCCTGCTCTCTCTGTAGACGTCTTCCTTCTCTCCTTCTTCTCTTTCGGCCAACAGTAGCCCAATTTCCACCGGTACACTGTTGGCTTACAATACCCCAGGCCTCAGCCGACATGGTATGAAATTCTAATTTGTGATCCGCATATTTGATTTGGCACATGTTTTACGCTGGATGCTCTTCCTAATGCAACCCTCCCCATTTATCTGGGCTTGGGACTGGTTTGTGCAACCCTAATGGCTGGGTTAACATGAAGCCTTGAAGAACACTGACGTAAAATACTGATAATTTTTATTATTATTATTTATGTGCCACTCTTACATCCACATTTCCCCTTGCTAATTAATATATTGTTAGCATTCTGACATTCATATTTAAATGATTACATTTTATAGAGAAACAAAATACTGATGATATGAGACTGGAAGTTACACAGAGAGAGCTGTAATAGAAATAAAACATGACTAATACACATTATTTCACTGAAAGTAAAACTAAATACATGACAAGTGTATTTATTTAACATTAATTCACACTTAAATGCTGAAAGCTTTGAAGTAAGTGAGGTTTCATAAATAAAAACAAAACCTGAGGCACACAGAAGTGAAAAGCGTATAACACAACATCCAGCTGCTCTCCAATAAAGAGAAATTCAACAGAGCAAAAACTGTCTTTTTTTCATTTATGGGTAAAATGGTGTGTTTTTTTAAACTGTCAGCCATCCTGACCTTATGTGCATAGCAAAGCATCTTTCTTTCTCTCTCTCTCTCTCTCTCTCTCTCTCTCTCTCACACACACACACACACACACACACACACACACACACACACACATTACTTAGCTCTTTGCAGGGATTTTCTTTTCACCTCTAGAACCAAGGTCAAATACATCACAGAACCTGTCTGCTAGCAGCTTGACCTGCTCCAGAGAAGGTAATTTATCATATTTCTCACACTCAAGATCACTCGGCCTCTTTTATTCTAACGCTTGGATGATATACATTTCTTTTTTTTTTTTTTTTGATGCGCCAAGTCTCAAATCAAGCACCAGAATCCGCCATGATGCACACATCCAGCAACATAGCAAAAGTTCCATTTGGTGTCCTAATAATTTATTTAATTTAAAACACAATATAAAACCTTTACAAGAGTATTTTTACAAGCTGCCCTGTTATCTGAAAATGTAAACATTCTTGTGTAAGGAAATTGCTCAGTGCAAAGAAAGAGAAATAATGGGAACCTGGTATTCCTGTGTTATTTTTTCATGTGTCTAATAGACATGAACAAATTCTTTGAAAAACATTTATAACCTTTGAAACATGTCTAGTTTTTATGCTCTATGTTGTGTATGGTTTCACTAATAATAAACATACATTTGCGTAAAGCATTCAAATTTGTCAGAGTGAGTATTAATTGATTAGATTTGTTTTAATTTGAGGTATATTTAGAAAAGATAAAAATGTGATTAGGTTAAGGACCACAGATGCATTGGCGAGCCAAGTAAACTTAATGCAGTGTATAAAAGTCCCTTTGACAGTGGAAGATGTCCAGCAGTGCCATCAGTTAAAAAACTGATGGAAACCAGTGGGACCCAGGTGCACTCATGTACTGTTCAGAGAAATCTGATAATAGATGTTCTTCATGGAAGAGTTGAGGCCAAAAAGCCATAATTCAGATGTGGAAACAAGTGTAAGCCACTTAACTATGCACAAAAACAGAAACTGGGGTATATAAAAATGGCAGCAGGTGCTCTGAAATTATGATTCAAAGTCTGTAATATTTGGCTATAGCTTAAAGAGCTTTTGAGAGCTACAATATTGAGTGTCTGCGGGCAGCAGTGAAGAATTATGGAGATTTTTTGCAAGTTTGGCGCTGCATTTCTGCAAATGGATTTGAAGATTTGGTAAAGATTAATGGTGTTCTCAATCCTGAGAAATACAGGCAGATACTTATCCATCATGCAATAACATTTTATGTGTTTCTTTAACTAAAAATGTTATACTTTAGATAACATCAACAAAAAAGTGTAAAATTTGCTGGATATACATAAACAAGAGTGTTTTATAAAAATAAATCTACTTCTGCTCAAGATTAATTAAATAAATAACATCAATCTATAATAGTAGTAAAAATTAGTAAGAAAGAGTAGGACTTCATTCATTCATGTAGCATCTCTGTTTCTTTAATGTAATTGTTCTATGAAAATTTTAGTTTTTTATTGCTTTTTTAGATATTTTAATCAGTTTTGATCTCTTCTTGAATAAAGAAATTAATTTTAGAATATATCCTTTACCCGATCCATGTAGCAGCAAGTGAAACAAATTCCCCAGAACAGTTGAGTTATTTTTAGACAGATGTTTGTGTGCAGGTTTTCTCCCAGCATGCTGTGTGTTGTACAAACAGAATATAAATATTAATATTGCAACAAAACTTGTTTGTCTTCTTCTACAATGGCATATTCATGAAGTCAGTGTTCTGAGCTAACATTTAAAAATACCCTGTTTGATATAGGGTCTGTGATAATTTAGACATGTAGTAGAGAATGCACAATCCTAAAGTGGAAGGGAAATGTTTCCTTTTTTCCCTTCATTTTATTTAGCCTGCTAAAAGCTCAATGATATTGTATCATTGAGTGGTGTTCATCTGGCGGACAACCTCACCTGGTCACTTAACACCAGCTCCATCACCAAGAAAGCCCAGCAGCGTCTCTACTTACTGAGAAGGCTGAGGAAAGCTCATCTCCCTCCCCCATCCTGACCATGTTCTACAGAGGGACCATCGAGAGCATCTTGAGCAGCTGCATCACTGCCTGGTTTGAGAACTGCACCGTCTCGGATCGCAAGACCCTACAAAGGATAGTGAGGACAGCTGAGAAGATCATCGGAGTCTCTCTCCCCTCTATCATGGACATTTACACCACACGCTGCATCCGCAAAGCATACAGCATTGTGGATGACCACACACACACTTCACCCTCCTACCATCAGGGAAACGGTTCCGAAGCATTCGGGCCGTCACATCAAGACTGTGCAACAGTTTTTTCCCACAATTCATCAGGCTCCTCAACAAACATCTGAACTGAACTCTCTCACACACACACACACACACACACACACACACACACACACACACACACACACACAACTGTGTGACTAATCTGTACAACCGGACTCAACACACATCATACACTTCGCACCCAGGTTTCAGCACCATTCACACCTTTCATTATCGCAAAATGTTTACATGCCGTTTGTTGCTGATCTTCCGGGACTTGCTTTTGTTGCACAATATTCTGTCCAAATCCTTTGGTCACTGTTTAGTTTATTTTTATTGCTGCTATTGTTCAATTGCACGATTCTGTTTACATTTTTTCTGCTATTGTAGAATTGCACAATTCTGTTTACATTTTTCTGTTTACATTTTTCTGCTACTGTGCACATTATTTTGTCACGACAGGTTTTACTGGCGGAGCTATTGCTGTTTTTATTTTTATATTTTGTGTATTGTGTATTGTCCTGCACTGTCCTGTGTTGTCTGCACTGTCTTGTGTTGTCTTTTGCACTGTTTGCACCAGTTGCACACATGCACTTTATGTGGCGAGGATCTTAGTTTTTGGCCCTGTGTTCTTCTGTTCTGTGACTGTTGTTTTATGTTGTTTTATGTAGCGCCTGGGTTCAGGAGGAACGTTGTTTCATTTCACTGTGTACTGCATCAGCTATATATGGTTGAAATGACAATAAAAGCTTATTGACTTGACTTGACTCTTGTTATGATGCTGTATGTAATGATACAATGATACTCATGCCCTGTTCGCTATCCACACACACACACACACACACACACACACACACACACACACACACACACTTCTTCTTCTTCTTTCAGCTTCTCCCTTTAGGGGTCGCCACACTCTCCATACCTCCCTGTCCTCTACATCTGCCTCTTTCAACCCAACTACCTGCATGTCTTCCCTCACCACATCCATAAACCACCTCCTTGGTCTTCCCTTTTTTCCTCCTTCCTGGTGGCTCCATCCTCAGCATTCTTCTACCGATATACCCCATGTCCCTCCTCTGCACATGTCCAAATCATCTCAATCTCGCCTCCCTCACCTTGTCTCCAAAACCTCCTATATGCTCTGTCCCTCTAATAAACTAATTTCTAATCCTGTCCATCCTCGTCACTCCCAATGAAAACCTCAACATCTTACACACACACAAAAAAAACATTAAATCAGTTTTCTTTATTCATCTCTGTTTCCTTTTTGTCTCTGAACTTTGATCAGGGGAAATGTTCTAAATCAGAAGAAGGTGGAGTGACATGTCCAAGCCAACACCCACTTCATTAACATTTCTGCACTCAGGGCAGAGTCCTGACCTTTTTAACATTCACACTATAAGTCATTAATTTACAGGATCACTGAGTCTGTTCTGATTCCAGCTGAGAAGGCAATGGATTTATAATGACTGCTGTTAAAACACACAGTATATGCACAAATAAACCTATAATATAATTAAATAATAATAAGAAATAATAAGAAAAAAAATCTCAACAGGAAAAGTTTTTAACCAGGGTTGTTTTTTCTGTTTGATTTTGATACAAAGGGGGAAAAAAAAATCATGTTTATTTATAAAGCATGTTTAAAATGAGCAGATGTTGTTGATCAGAGTGCAGCACAGTCAGGGTCAAATGAATAATGAATAATGAATTTGAACTAATAATGTGGGGAAAGAAAGAAAAGTCGAAAAAACAACAAGCAGGCCACTAGGTTTGTTGGGTGGGGTTTTTTTGTGTAGTAGGTATTTTGATCTAATTATCTCTATAGATTTTATTTAACTTTTTCACAAAACTGATATAATTATACAGTGTGTGTCAGTTAGATGAATAATGTGCATTTTGAGAAAATTAAGCGGTTTCTGTAACTACATGTTAATGAGTCTAACGGTTTGAAAAGGTTATCCTATTTCTATATTTTTCTTTCATTTTCTTAGATTTTTATTTTTATTTTGGATAACGTCACTCGTGACAGTATTGACGAGCACAAACAAATCTTTCAACGTACATCTATAAAGTACTAAAAAGATTTTTAATATAAAGAGAATGTTTAAACCTTAGAGAAACTGTAACCAATTATTCATTTTATTTCACTTTTTTAAATATATATATCAGTGAAATTATTTATAGATAAAGAAATGTATTATTATAAATGATTTTTAATGAAATCAGTAATGTTTTGTGTATAAGCTGAAGCTGAACCGTATTAGTTGTGTGAACAGTTTAATATGAAGTTTTAGAAGAGTTTCATAATAAGTGAAGAAAAAGACAGAAATAAAAATTCAAACAATTTTCCACATTTTTTTCTCTGGAAAGCTACAAAGTGACCTTGTGCACTAATCTTCACCTGGTCTATGATGTGGTGTTTAAAGTGAAGGCCGCATTTCAGGACTTGAGACTGCTAAAATAGATATATTTTCTTTTATAGTTTTTTCACCTTGTTAGGAAGACTCCATGTCCAGAGGTCAGAGTCACATCCTGCATCTGAGATCAGTCGATATCATAGATCGATTCCAGCACAAGTCTACAAACGCCACCAATGTGTGTGTGTGCATGTGTGCGTGTGTGTGTGTGTGTGTGTGTGTGTGTGTGTGTGTGTGTGTGTTTGTTTCCATTTGTCCATGCTGCTATTCTGTACAGGATTTTAAAGAATTCACTCCTCATACTCCACATCCTCCATCTTCTTCTGTGTTTTTCACAGCTCAATGTCTGTCCTCTCACAGAAGAAAAGGTTTATAAATAAAATAAACCTTATAACAATTTAAACCCATGACCTTCCAATCAAAAGTCCAACATCTTAAACACCATGCTATCACACATAGTAATATGGTGAAATTATTCATTGTAAATTAATAAACATTAAAATATAAATTCATGTAATAACATATTAAATACACATGTAACTTATTGGGAAAACAAATATAACAGTCCATGAAAATATTCAATAATAAAAACATTACAACATTTACATAATGTAGTAAACATCAATCTTTAGATAAATAATAAATATCCCTTATACTCAGTGTATGAACTTATTTAATAACACATTTTACATTTATGCAATGCATTTCAGGTAACCTAACCAATATATAAGGCCCAGCAAAGGATGTACTTTCTTTGCCAGCTGTAGAAGTCCAACCTGCCATAGTTCCACACAGTCTTTATTGAGTCTGTCCTGTGCACTTCAATAACTATCTGATTTGGCTGAGCTACACAATCAGACATCAGAAAACGACAGACGTCAGACAGACGACAAACTACAGACAGATCGGTTCGAACGGCTAAAAGGATTAGCAGTGTGTCTATGCCCACTCTACAGGAACTGTATGAAGATCCAGTGTGAGAAAAAGGCTCCGACAATCACTTTGGAGCCCCCATACCCAAGCCATATGCTTTTTGAATTTTTGCCGTCTGGCCATCGCTACAGAGCACCAAACACCAGGACAGACAGGCACAAGAGAAGTTTCTTCCCCCAGGCAATCTACCTCATGAACAATGAATGCTCTCACCATTGTGCTATAAAATTATTTATTCATTAATAACAGTAATTTATATACAATATTATATAAAGTTCATTCCTGTGATCAATGCATATAAAGTATGTTATTTCAATTAATTATATTAAATATATTATATTAGTTATAATGGACATTACCAACAATGCATATTAGTATTTTTCTTCTTCTTGGGGTTGCCACAGCGGATCATCCTTCTCCATACCCCCCTGTCCTCTACATCTGCCTCTTTCACCCCAACCACCTGCATGTCTTCACCACATCCATAATCCTCCTCTTTGGCCTTCATCTTTTCCACTACTCTTTCCTATAACTTCATGGTGTCACTGATCAAATTTATTACCCTGTAGTTACTGCAGGTCTGCACATCTCTCATATTCTTAAAGATCGGTTCCAGCACACTCCTTCTCGATTCCTCAGGCATCATCTCACTTTCCAAAATCCTGTTAAACATTCTTGTTAAAAACTCCACTGCCATCTCTCCTAAAAATCTCCATGCTTCTACCAGTATGCCATCGTGTCCAACCCACTTCCCACTCTTCATCCTCTTAATCGCTGCTCTCACTTCCTCCTTACTGATCCTATCCACTTCCTGCTTCACAATCTCCACACCATCCAACCTTCTCTCTCTCTCATTTTCCTCATTCACCAGCTGCTCAAAATATTCCCTCCATCTTCTCAACACACTCTCCTCACCAGTCAACACATTTCCATCTCCATCCTTTATTGCTCTAACTTGCAGCACATCCTTCCTAGCTCGGTCCCTCTGCCTGGCCAATCGGTATACATACTTTTCTCCTTCCTTAGTGTCGAACTTCTCATACAGCTCCCCATATGCCATTTCCTTGGCTTTCGCCACATCCCCCTTTACCTGCTGCCACATCTCCAATCATCTCTGAGCCCCTGTCTGACCTCTTGCCTAAATCTCATACTACAGTCTTCCTCTTTTAGTTTCCACCATCTTATTCTTCTTTCAGTCCTCACTCTCCTCCTCTTCTTCTTCACCTCCAAAACCATCCTCCAGGCCACCATTCGATGCTGTCTAGCTACACTGTCCCCCGCCAACACCTTACAGTCTCCAATCTCCTTTGGTTTGCATATCCTACATAGAACATAGTCCACCTGTGTGCACCTTCCTCCACTCTTATACGTCACCCTATGCTCCTCTGTCTTCTTAAAATACATTTTCACCACTGGCATTTCCATCCTTTTAGCAAAATCTACCATCATCTGCCCTTCCACATTCCTCTCCTAAAGTCCATACCTACCTATCACCTCCTCATCACCTCTGTCTATGAAACTCTGATTCCTGATCTGCATATTTGATTTGGCACGTTTTACGCTGGATGCCCTTCCTAAAGCAACCCTCCTCATTTATCCGGGCTTTGGACTGGCACTAAGAGTGCACTGGCCTTGTGCAACCCTAATGGCTGGGTTTGCAATGCATATTAGTATTAAATACTGAAATAAAGTATTAAAATATTATTATAAAATTATAAAATAAAATTATACAATATAGTATTTGAATACTATTAAATGAAAATGATTATTAAAATAATGAATTAAGATTAAAATTATAAAATAAAATTATAATAATAAATATAGTATTAGTATTAAATACTAAAATAGTGTATTAAAAACTGTTTATTGGCTGCAGTCAAGTTTAACAGCATCTATTTACAGTGAGGTATCTATGAATCTGTCTGTCTGTCTGTCTGTCTGTCTGTCTGTCTGTCTGTCTGTCTGCCTGTCTTTCTGTCTGTCATTAAGGTAATGCAGTACAGAGATTAGGTTAGGTCTTAAAGTTCACATTTGAGAGTCTCTCTTCATTTTTGCACCGTCCCCCTCTCTCTCTCTTTATTCAAAGACTAACGAAAGGTCATTTTGGTTTACCTTCCACTTGGTTTAAGGCCAAGCTAAAACACACACACACACACACACAGGAACTAATGCATGATGTAGTGATGTAATAAAGAGCAAAGAAAGGAAAATCAGTGGGTACAGTGAGAGTGAGACACTTCTTTCATCCTCCAAATTTCATAAATGGTTGTGATGAATGAAGCAGGGCCGTGTGGGGACGCTCTGCTCTCCATCCGTTCAGCTGCAGAGACATTCACACGTTTTAGAGCATGAAATTAAAGATTAGACACATCTCTTATTGAATATTGTGTGTTTTTACAGGGAAGTAAAGAGGAATAAAGTGTGTGAAATAAAGCAGCAGAGAAGAAGAAGAGTGGAACATCCTGCTGCTTATCTTTATTTATATACAAAACACTGAACACTGTCTCTTATTGACATCAGCAAAATAACTCTTTTTTATGTTTTTTTTGTGTGTGTGGGTGTGTGTTGGGGTTGTCTGTGTTTGTGTGTTTTATGGGTTATATTCATTATAATATTAATAATATTATATAATATTATATAATATTTTCAGAACAGAAAAACCTATCTGACGGCTTTTAGTCATCACATATTGATTTTTTTTTTAACACACGTAAGTTGAGGTTTTCTTTTTTGATGGTCAACATGAAGAAATCTACTCTAAATCTCTAATTTAAATGGTTTCTTTTTTTTGTTTTTGTTACATTGTGTAACATCATTTTCTAATTAAGTTTTAGTTGTTTTTTATGCTACACAGTGGTAGAGAGCGGAAATGTAACTTGAAAATCCACATTATTTTCTTGGCTGTTCCCTATAGGGTTGAGTCTGTAGGGAGCATCTGAGTCTTTGCCATTAGACTTTAGCGCAATAGTATTATTTAAAAAGAAAAGAATAACATTTTACTTATGTCAGTTTATTTTTATTTTTCTAGTGTTTTTATGATTTTATATTTAAGTTTTTATGACAGATGTACAAACCCGATTCCAAAAAAGTTGGGACACTGTACAAATTGTGAATAAAAAAGGAATGCAATAATTTACAAATCTCATAAACTTATATTTTATTCACAATAGAATATAGATAACATTTACATTTTTAACATCAAATGTTAAAAGTGAGACATTTTGAAATGCCATGTTAAATATTGGCTGATTTTGGATTTAGAGCTACACATTCCAAAAAAGTTGGGACAGGTAGCAATAAGAGGAAAAGTTAATTGTACATATAAGGATCAGCTGGAGGATCAATCTGCAACTTATTGGCAACATGATTGGCAACATGATTGGGTATAAAAAGAGCCTCTCAGTGTGGCAGTGTCTCTCAGAAGTCAAGATAGGCAGAGGATCACCTATTCCCCCAATGCTGCAGCAAAAAGTAGTGGAGCAATATCAGAAAGGAGTTTCTCAAAAAAAAATTGCAGAGTTTGAAGTTATCATCATCTACAGTGCATAATATCATCCAAAGATTCAGAGAATCTGGAACAATCTCTGTGCGTAAGGGTCAAGGCTGGAAAACCATACTGAATGCCTGTGATCTTCAGGCCCTTAGACAGCACTGCATCACAAATAGGAATGCTACTGTAATGGGAATCACATCATTGGCTCAGGAATACTTCCAGAAAACATTGTCGGTGAACACAATCCACCATGCCATTCGCCGTTGCCAGGTAAAATTCTATTGGTTAAAAATAAAGCCATATCTAAACATGATCCAGAAGCGCAGACGTTTTCTCTGGTGCAAGGCTCATTTAAAATGAACAGTGGCAAAGTGAAAAAAGTTATTTTGGAAAACTGGGACGCCATGTCATCCGGACTTAAAAGGATAAGGACAACCCAAGTTGTTATAAGCACTCAGTTCAGAAGCCTGCATCTCTAACAGTATGGGGTTGCATGAGTGCGTGTGGCATGGGCAGCTTACACATTTGAAAAGGCACCATCAATGCTGAAAGGTATATCCAAGTTCTAGAACAACATATCCTCCAATCTAGACGACGTCTTGTTCAGGGAGGACCTTGCATTTTCCAACATGACATACATTCCACATAATGCATCATTTACAACATTATGGCTGCGTAGAAAAAGGATCCTGGTACTGAAATGGCCAGCCTGCGGTCCAGATCTTTCACCCATAGAAAACATTTGGCGCATCATAAAGAGGAAGATGCGACAAAGAAGAACTAAGACAGTTGAGCAATTAGTAGCCTGTATTAGACAAGAATGGGACAACATTCCTATTCCTCAACTTGAGCAACTTGTCTCCTCAGTCCCCAGACATTTGCAGACTGTTATAAAAAGTATGTAATATTTTAAAGAGCTGTAATGCAATGCCTGTGTAATAGATAATCCCACACCCAATCTAATTCCAACCTCAACCCTCCCCCTAAACCCATCCTCTTTCATGAATCCTAACCCTGTCCATCAATATAACTTCACCTCAAAAACAGCATCACCCATCAATTTAAATAAAATATAAGACATATCCCTGGCCACAAATATAACTTCTTCAAAAATTACACAGTGTCCTTAACTATTATAAAACCATAAGGACACATAATAATTTATATCCTTCTCTTCCTGTCACCCCTCTTTTCTCTCTCTCTCTCTCTCTCTCTCTCTCTCTCTCTCTCTCTCAGTTGAGTTAAACATGCTCCTGAGGTTCCGGCGACCCTTGTTTCCTCCCTCTCTTCCCTCCTCAGATCTTCCCACTTCATCCAGGCCTGCCTCTGGATAGTGTCCTCTTTTTGTTTGGAGGCCACTCCAAACAAGTGCAGCTGGGGATGGTTTCTTATTAACACCTTGGGTGGTTCCATGAAATTCCGGAGTAAGAACGGGAGCTTTGAGGATGGATTTGGACTGTAGTTAATGTCAACACTCTGCTACACTGACTCAGGACTACAGTTTGCATCTGCTCACCATCACTGTACTCCGCAACATCGTATATCTGCAATAAATGGACATTCAGTGCAACCCAGATGAGGATAGGTTCCCTCTTGAATCCGGTTCCTCTCAAGGTTTCTTCCTTATGCCATCTCTGGGAGTTTTTCTTTGCCACAGTCACCACCAGCTTGCTCATCAGGGACAAACTTACACTTATAAAGAACATCTTATTCAATTTTATCACCACAATATCTGTGTGAAGCTGCTTTAAAAATAAATTTAAAAAATTGAATTTAAAAATTGAATTTAAAAAAAATCCCAGTCCTACTCATCAATCTAACTCCATAATCCAGCCCAAGACAACTATCTAACACCGTCTAACTCCACTAATTAATCTGACCCTGGTGCTAATCCAAAACTAATCCAAGTTTTTCACACCTGGATTTGGGGATCCTCTGCCATTCCTCCTCGCAGATCCTCTCCAGTTCTGTTAGGTTAGATGGTAAACATTGGTGGACAGCCATTTTAAGGTCTCTCCACAGATGCTTAATTGGGTTCAGGGCTCTGGCTGGGACAATAAAGAACAGTCATGGAGTTGTTGTGAAGCCACTAATTCGTTATTTTAGCTGTGTGCTTAGGGTCATTGTTTTGTTGGAAGGTAAACCTTCAACCCAGTCTGAGGTCCAGAGCACTCTGGAGAAGGTTTTCGTCCAGGACACCCCTGTACTTGGCCACATTCATCTTTCCCTCGATTGCAACCAGTCGTCCTGTCCCTGCAGCTGAAAAACACCCCCACAGCATGATTTATTCTTTACCTCTCTCAACAAGGCTCTTCTCCCTGATAGCTCAGTTTGGCCAGACGGCCAGCTCTAGGAAGGGTTCTGGTCGTCCCAGACGTCTTGCATTTAAGGATTATGGAGGCCACTGTGCTCTTAGGAACCTTAAGTGCAGCAGAATTTTTTTTGTAACCTTGGCCAGATCTGTGCCTTGCCACAATTCTGTCTCTGAGCTTTTCAGGCAGTTCCTTTGACCTCATGATTCTCATTTGCTATGACATGCATTGTGATCTGTAAGGTCTTACATAGACAGATGTGTGGCTTTCCTACTCAAGTCCAATCAGTATAATCAAACACAGCTGGACTCAAATGAAGGTGTAGAACCATCTTAAGGATGATCAAAAGAAATGGATAACACCTGAGTTACATATATGAGTGTCAGGGATCCACCAGCCACACCTTCACCTAACCCTCCTATCACTCCCAGCAGCTCTCCTATTTACTAATCATCTACATGTTACATAACCTTCATTCCTCCACCAGCTCATTGTCTGTTCTACAGCTTCGGCTAAGGAACATTGTCGGACTATCCAAGCACTCTGTTTAGCTTCTCGTTGTTTACAGTGTATTTTGTCTAACTATAGTTTTTACCCGGGTTAGTTAACCTGGAGTTTTGTGGCAGTTTTTCCGTTTTCTGCCTTGCTCTTTATTTTTTCATTAAAAACCTTTGTGGATTTCACTTCGGTTTTCTGGCACCTTCTTTCACCTGACAATGAGTGTCACAGCAAAGGGTCCGAATACTTAGGACCATGTGATATTTCAGTTTTTCTTTTTTAATAAATCTGCAACAATGTCAACAATTCTGTGTTTTTCTTTAAATATGTGGTGCTATGTGTACATTAATGAGGAAAAGAAATGAACTTAAAAGATTTTAGCAAATATAAAAAAGAGTGAAAATTTAAGGAGGGTCTGAATACTTTCAGGTATACTTTCACCGTATACCTGCAGTTAGTCCACCCGTTAGTCCAGAAGTAAAGTGGTTTTTTTTTTTTTATAGTCAAGATTCAAGATTTTTATTTGTCACAAACATAGTTAGTAGTACAACTTAAAAATAAAAAACGATAACCAAAATAAGAAAATATATGAGAACATTTTTATATGTAATGAAAAAGTGGAATTAAAAAAATAGTAAAAATATATTTAATAAGATATAATAAGATATAAGATATATTAATAAGATATAACAAACAAAAAACAGTAACAATCATTATTAATATTTATTATTTTTTGTTGTTGTTGTTACTGATGATAGTTATAATTAAGTAATTTAATATAATTAATTTAAACACAAGAACTCCGAAACAAGAACTTCCTGGAAGAAAAAATTTTGTATCACAATGAGGTTTTCTTGCTAAATAAATTCTAAATACAAGAAACTCTTTTTGCAGCGTTTTTAATTTCCTATTGGTGATCCAGCTCTGGTGAATGCTGCCAATGTGGTGCACGTCCTTTAGAGAGTTTAAGGTCATGCCAAGATGCACCATGGGATACCTCATCAAAATGCACATAGACACAATCACCTTCATTTACAATTCTGAGATAAAAAAAAATCCCCTTGATCTATTGATGATGCAGGAAAAATAAAATTCTGAGGTCACACCATCTGTCTGCTCACCAAGAGCTAATTGCCAAATTGCTAAAAGGAGGAGAACAAAAATGAAATGATTTAGTCATAATTCACACACTGTTGGTAAGTTTATATTAATTTTGACAGCCCTAATATCTCTCTCTCTCTCTCTCTCTCTCTCTCTCTCTCTCTCTCTCTCTATATATATATATATATATAGAATATATATATATATATATATATATATATATATAAAATATATGTGTGTGTGTGTGTGTGTGTGTGTGTGTGTGTGTGTGTGTGTGTGTATGTGTGTGTGTGTGTTTTAACAGCTCTAATATATATATATATATATATATATATATATATATATATATATATATATATATATATATATATATAAAACATAAAACATGTGCCAAATAAAAAGAGAAATTCATACCTGGGAGGCCCGGGTGGAAATTATCAGTGGAAATTGGGCTACTGTTGGCCAAAGGAGGAGAAGGAGAGTAGGAAAACGTCTACAGAGAGAGCAGGGAAAGGAGAAGTGTAGGAGAGTGGAGGTTTGGGTTGGTATATTAAATGTTGGTACTATGACTGGTAAAGTGAGAGAGTTAGCTGATATGATGGAGAGAAGAAAGGTAGACATGTTGTGTGTTCAGGAGACCAAATGGAAAGGGAGTAAGACCAGGAACATTGGGGGTGGGTTTAAACTGTTCTATCATGGTGTGGATGGAAAGAGAAATGGTGAAGGGGTGATTATGAAGGAAGAGTACAGTAAGAGTGTAGTGGAGGTGAAGAGAGTTTCTGATAGGATGATGAACGTCAAGCTGGTAAAAGGGGTGATGATAAATGTCATCAGTGCTTATGCCCACAAGTGGGTTGTGAGATGGAGGAGAAGGAAAAATTCTGGAGTGAGTTAGATGAAGTGGTAGATGGTGTACCTAGGAATGAAAGATTAGTGATTGGGCCAGATTTTAAAGGGCATGTAGATGAAGGGAACAGATGGGATAAGGAGGTGATGTGTAGGAGGAATGTGGAAGGGCAGATGGTGGTAGATTTTGCTAGAAATGACAGTGGTGAACACTTATTTTAAGAAGAAGGAGGATCATAGGATGACATATAAGAGTGAAGGAAGGTGCACACAGGTGGACTATGTTCTATGTAAAAGATGCAACCTGAAGGAGATTGGAGACTGTAAGGTGTTGGCAAGGGGCAGTGTAGATAGACAGCATTGGATGGTGGTCTGTAGGATGGTTTTGGAGGTGAAGATGAAGAGGAAGAGAGTGAAGACTGAAAGAAGAATAAAATGGTGGAAACTGAAGGAGGAAGCTGTAGTGTGAGATTCAGGGAAGAGGCCAGACAAAGGCTTGGTGGTCATGAAGAGGTGCTGGATGATTGGGCAACTACTGCAGAAGCGATAAGGGAAACCGCTAGAAAGGTACTTAGTGTGAAATCTGGAAAGAGAAAGGAAGACAGGAGAGCATAAGGAAAAAGGGGTTGGCAAAACAGAATTGGGATTAACAGAGTGATGTGAAAAGTAGGCAGGAGTACAAGGAGATGCGGCAGCAGGTAAAGAGGGATGTAGCAAAAGCTAAGGAAAAGGCATATGAGCTGTATGGGAAGTTTTACGCTAAGGAGGGAAAAAAGGATTTGTACCATCTGTGAGCAACAGTATGGTTTTATGCCAAGGAAGAGGACCACAGATGCATTATTTGCTTTGAGAATGTTGATGGAGAAGCATAGAAAAGGTCAGAATGAGTTGCATTGTGTGTTTGTGGAATTAGAGAAAGTGTACAACAGGGTGCAGAGAGAGGAATTTTGGTACTGTATGAGAGTCATGTGTGTCAGAGAAGTATGTGAGGGGGATGCAGGACATGTATGAGGGCAGTGTGACAGCAGTAAAGTAAGCAGTAGGAACGACAGACTGGTTCAAGGTGGAGGTCGGACTGCATCAATGATCGGCTCTGAGCCCTTTCCTGTTTGCAGTGGTGATGGACAGGTTGACGGACGAAGTCAGACAGGAGTCTCCATGGACTATTATGTTTGCGGATGATATTCTTATTTGTAGTGAGAGTAGGGAGCAGGTTGAGAAGAGCCTGGAGTGCTGGGGGTACGCACTGGAGAGAAGGGGAATGAAAGTCAGTAAGAGTAAGACAGAGTACATGTGTGTGAATGAGAGGGAGGGCAGTGGAGTGCTGCGGTTGCAGGGAAAAGAGGTGGAGAAGGTGGAGGAGTTCAGGTACCTGGGGTTAACAGTGCAAAGTAATGGAGAGTGTGTTAGAGAAGTGAAGAAAAGAGTGCAGGAAGGGTGGAGTGGATGGAGAAGAGTGGCAGGAGTGATTTGTGATAGAAGATTGTCTGCAAGAATGGAATAAAAAGTTTATAGGACTGTGGTGAGAACTGCGATGTTGTATGGTTTAGAGGCAGTGGCATTGACTAAAAGACAAGAGGTGGAGCTGGAGGTAGCAGAGCTGAACATGTTCAGGTTTTTGTGTAAAGTGACATAGATGGACAGGATTAGGAATGAGTTTTTTAGAGGGACAGCACATATCGGACATTTTGGAGACAAGGTAAGGAAGATTGAGATGGTTTGGACATGTGCAGAGGAGGGACATGGGGTATATTGGTAGTATGAATACTGAGGATAGAGCCACCAGAAAGGAGGAAAAGAGAAAGGCCAAGAATGCGGTTTATGGTTGTGGTGAGGGAAGATCTGCCGATAGAGGCAGATGTAGAAGACAGGGGGGTATGTAGACAGATGATCTGCTGTGGCGAACACTAATTGGAATAGCCGAAAGAAGAAGAAGAAAAAGAAGTCATCAGGATCTTGCTCATCAGGAATAAATACACATCATTCACCTTAACTCTTAAACTCTGTAAACCTGTTTTGAGACAGTGTCCATTGTGAAAAGTGCTATAGAAATAAAATTGACTTGAATAAACTTTTAATAAAAATATAAATAAATAAATATAAAAGGGCAAAATTAAAACCGTCAACATAACACACATTTATTCACAACATCCTTTCTTTACTCAGATATAAAAAACAATAAATAAACTCCAGCAAAAAATCATTTTAAATCACAAAACATTTGTTTTACTGATGTGCCAAGTCTTAAATCAAGCACCAAAGTGCCCCATTATGCACACATATGGCAATTAAACCCGTCCATGTGGAAACATAGCAAAAGTTCTATTTGGTGTCCTGGTGATTTACGTAGGGTTGAACGTCTCTAGTTTACATATGTTTACATATGTAACAAAACACTACATCACAACTCTTTGGGTACACCTCTGCGTTGCTTACGCTCTGAATCACATGTGAAATCTGGCCAATAGAACAGCAGGGAGACGTCACGACCAGGAAGCTTCAAAATGCGCATGCAGTGGAGCCGACGCTAGCTCCTGGCAGGGATGCAGGGAGTGTGGCTTGGAGACACAAAGTCTCGTTCCCCTTAGTTCCCTCAGTTACATACATAACCTAGAGATGTTCCATTTTGGGAAATTAAGCTACGTCAATGCTTTGGGAACGAGTGTCCAATCACGCCACACTGACCAGTCCTTGCCTAGTGTGTGTAAGCACAACCAGAACGCAGGACAGAGAAGCCGGTAGTGGTCGTAAAACCTGACAAAGGTCAGTGGGGTGGACCAGCCTGCAGCGTTGCTAATGTCCTAGAGTGGGACTCTAGAAGTCCAGGATGTAGAGGCCACCTTGACCCCAAAAGGAGCAGGGAGATCAGAGGACTCAAATGAGAACAAGATGGCATCCACAATCCACCTACTGAGAGTCTGCTTGTTGGCAGAAAAAACTTTTTTAGAGGGGCCATAGCAGACAAAAAGCTGCTCCAACTTCCTCCACGGACTCGTCCTGTGGACATACGACACAGTCAGTTTTGCTTTTCCTGGTCAGGGGCTTGGAAGGGAGAAGGGTAGAGTGCCTGCAGCACAACAGGCCATGGGGGAACTGCAGGCACCTTAGGTACGTACCCTGGTTTAGGGAAAAGGAAGGCATTGGCCATGCCAGGGGTAAACTCCAGGAGAGACGGGGCAACGGATAGAGACTGTAGGTCCTTGACCCTCTTTAGGGAGAATATAGCCAGAAGGGCACCTAAAGGGTAGTTAACTGGGTCTAATTGGTGGTGCTCGCACCATGCAGCGAACAGATGCCATTTAGTGGCATACGACCTCCTTGTAGAGGGAGCTCTGGAATGGATATAGCCAGAAGGAAAGCAGTCTTAATAGACAGGTACCTAAGGGGCAGTAACTGGGTCTAATTGGTGGTGCTCGCACCATGCAGCGAACAGGTGCCATTTAGCGGCATGCGACCTCCTTGTAGAGAGAGCTCTGGAATGGAGGACCATGCAGCGAACAGGTGCCATTTAGCGACATCGACCTCCTTGTAGAGAGAGCTCTGGAATGGAGGACCATGCAGCGAACAGGTGCCATTTAGCGGCATACGACCTCCTTGTAGAGAGAGCTCTGGAATGGAGGACCATGCAGCGAACAGGTGCCATTTAGCGGCATACGACCTCCTTGTAGAGGGAGCTCTGGAATGGCCTGGAAGAGAGGATCCCTCCTGGAAGGAATTTCCCAAGGAGGTCCCTCAAAGAGGGACACCAGGTTCATGTACCATGGTCTGCCCGGCCATCAACAGAGTGGGACACACCCTGTTAAAATGGCGAGGAGAGGACCTGAATTGAATCAAGTAGCCCTTCTCTATTGTGCGCAGGTCTCACCGAGACATATCTGGCAGGCTTTCCCAAGCTGCCAAGAAGTCTCTTAGGGTTTCTGACCTGTCCAGAGTGGCTGGAGCAATGCCTCGCAGCCATTAAGCCTCCTGAGAGGCGTGGGATCTTCAGGCCCTCTATATGTGGCCCATTCTTCCCGGGATTTTTCTCTAGGCATGGCCAGTGCTTTCCCAAGGTACCCTCAGTCGCCTCACAACCTGTTATGCTCCAGGCATTCTTTTTTCCTGCTTTTCAGGCCCCAGACCAAGAGAAGCTTAACTATGCACTTAAACATATAAATCCACAGAACGGAACTATAGAGGAAGTCGGAGCAGCTGTTCATCTGCTATGGCCCTCTGAGGAGAGGTCTTCCTGCAAACAAGCTGACGCTCAGCAGATGGATTGTGGATGCTATTTTATCCCCTTATAAGACCTCTGCTCTCCCTGCTCCTTTTGGGGTCAGAGCTCACTTGACTCGGAGTGTGGCAGCCTCTAAGTTTTCCCTCTAAGACATCTGCAATGCTGCTGGCTGGTCCACCCCACTGACCTTTGTCATGTTTTGTAGCCTTGACCTTAGTGCCACTCCTGCCCCCCCTGTCCTTTGATGTAGCTGTGCCCATCCACACTAGGCAGGGATTGGTCTGTCTGGCATGATTAATTCCCAAAAACGTTCATGCATTTCACGTTCCTGAACAGGGATACGTAGGTAATAATGGTTCCCAGAGGAAAAGAGATACTGTGTCTTCATGCCACACTGCCTGAATCCCTGCAGTGCTTTCTTCCCTTTTCAGAAGCTAGCATGGGTGCACATGTGATTTGTAGTGTGGACAACGCGGAAGCGTTGTTGACGCAGCGTCTTGTTGCCTCGGGGAACCATGGTTACATTTGTAACCTGGAGACGGTCACACTTTACTATAGTAAACAACACGTTCCTGCAAATGCTGCCTGTACGAGGGATACATGTTGAATGAGGATTAAGATGCGGGAAGCTGACCTGAACTCCTATTGATTAACCATGAGAAAGAGAAAGAACCATCATCTTATTCGAGCAAAAACCATTTGTGTGTTGTTTGCATTATGCTTAATGTTCGCAATGCAAGTTATCTCTTGTAATGCAAGTTACATTTTAATAAAAATCTGTGCCCGTCCTTTAAAGCATTCGTAAAGCACATTATTTACAATCCAAGGTCTCCATGGTCTCTGGCCAGAGTGGCTGGAGCAATGCCCCGCAGCCATTGAGGCCTCCTGAGAGGCGGTGGGCCTCCTCCATCCACTACAAGGCCGAGCAGAGATGGAGGGAGACACCCACTGGCAGCCTGGCCTCCAAGTGGCGCTGAGGAGGGACAGGCACTGTGCAAGGCCGGCTCCTTGGGCTTGGACTAGAGCATGTTTTTTGGGCTTTGCGGTGCCCAGCTATGGTGCTGATTGCTTTTAAGCCTTGCCTACTAGAACCGAAGTGGCTCGCAATGGTTTAGTAGGCAATACCAGGGCCTTAAGGGACGATGCTACGCCAGGGGAGAAATAGCTAGCTAGCGTCTCTTTGAGCTGTGGCATCGCCCTATAGCCGCTCTCCTTAAACCCATCGACCCAGCTTACTGGGTGTGCACTGCTTCCGCTTCTTGTCCGGCCAAGCTAACTCAAGCTTGGACACGACCCGTGTTACTACCTCATACAGCACATGCTGAGAGAAGTCTGTGGGCTCACTAGCCTCCAAACTCTCTCCCTACTCTGAGGAAGAAATGTGGTTTATAAAATACCAATTAAAAATTATTTATATATGAATATTTTGGTGTGTGGAACGTATAATCTGACCTAAGGGAAAATTCACAATGCAATGTGTTGCTTTAAACATTTTGCAAAAATATTTTGTTTTCATGCTCTATGTTAAGTCTGGTTTTACTAATTATAAACATACATTTGCATAAAGCATCCATATTTGTCCATTCCATGTTGATTAGAGTATTAACAACTTGAAAAATATTAATTGAAGGTACATTTAGTATGTATAAAAATGTGCAATTAATTTGCGATTAATCAAAAGTTAACTCATGACATGAAATTTTGTCTGTTATGTAAGGCTTTTAGTAATGTAATGATAGCGATTAATAAATTCAGACTTGATTTTCATTGTCACACAATTTAAGAGATTAAGACTATGTGGGAGCATTTGCCTTTGACCTGGTAGATCACTTGATTTCCTGCATCAGAAGAGTTTTAAAAGAGCAATTAACACCATTCCTAATCATGTTTATCTTCCTGAATATCAGGCAGTATTTAAGAGCTTTACTCTGATTTGTTTTGGTGAATAAACTAAGGTTTTTTTTTTTTTTTTTTTGGGATTTCAGCAGTGAAGTGATGGGAAAAAGTGCATGCGGGTGTAACTGAAATCATAAAAGGTTCTTTGTCCCATCAGACTATGAACTAAAATTTTCCCAATCGTACATTTACATTTACTACATTTGACAGAGGTGGCTTAGTGGTGGTGTGATGTCCAACATCCTAACCACTGAACTACCTCTTACCCCTACATACACCACTCACCCTATGTCCCTACCATTCATATAGACATTTAGTGTCACCAAAATGAGGATGCTTTCCATTTTGAGTCTGGATCCTCTTAAGGTTTTTCCTCATACAAGTTTTCTTGCCACTTTTGCCAAAGGCTTACTTATTGTTGATCAATTTATAAGGACTAATTTATGATGAAAAACATTTAATTAAGACAGTCACATTCTATTTAATTGAATTCAATACACTTCTCACCCTCTGTCCTGGTTTACCCACTCATACACTGCTTACCTTTTGTCCTCTGCTACCACTTAATACACTGCTTACCATCTGTTTCTGTTTGCTTTTTCTGTTTCTGTTCTGTTAAGCACTGTCCCAGTTTACCTTTTATACACCACTTACCTTCTGTCCCAGTTTACCCTCATACACCAAACACCCTCTATCCAAGTTTACCCCCTCATACACTACTTACCCTCTGTTTCAATTCAATTCTATTCAATTAATTTTTATTTGTATAGCACTTTTAACAATGAACATTGTCTCAAAGCAGCTTTACACAGATAATGTGGTAATAAAGAATGAATAAGAATGTTTATGTGTAAGTTTGTCCCTGATGAGCAAGCTGGTGGTGACTGTTTTAGTGTACTCTTCATACACCAATCATCCTCTGTCCCAGGTTAGGTTATAAGAAATAGACTGGGACAAAAGGTGAGTTGCAAATAAGGGGGTAAAGTGATCCAGAAGGTGAGCAGTGGATAAGGTAAACTGGGACACAGGGTGAGTGGTGGATGAGGGCTAATCCCCAAATCAAATCAAATCAAATCAAATCAATCCAGGACAGAAGGTGAATGGTGTATTCAAGGAATACAGGACAGTGGGTGAACCATGTATTTGGGCTAGATTAAGACAGAGGGTGACCAGTTTATGCAGGATCAAGACAGAATTTTAGCAGCAAATAAATATTCCTGTCCTGTGTCCCAGTTTACCTTATCCACTGCTCACCTTCTTGATCACTTTACCCCTCATTCGCAACTCACCTTTTGTCCCAGTCTATTTCTTATGCACTGCTAACCCTCTGTCCCAGTTTACCCTGCATACAGATCTGAGTGAAGTTAATATTACAGCAGGATTAATACATAAAAGGAAGAAAAAAAGGATAAAGGAAATGTAGGATAATGGAGTGAAATAAAAAGGAAAAATAAATAAAATATACAAAAAGATTATTAGTAAGCATTAGTAAGAGAAAGAAAGAAATAATAAAATAAGTAATACTACTAATACTACTACTACTATTACTACTAATAATAATAATAACAGAAAATAATTCTTCTTCTTCTTCTTCTTCTTCTTCTTCTTCTTTCGGCTTCTACCATTAGGGGTTGCTACAGCGGATCATCCATCTCCATACCACCCTGTCCTCTACATCTGCCTCTTTCAAACCAACTGCCTGCATGTCTTGCCTTACCCGATCCATAAATCTCTTCCTTGGCTTTTCTCTTTTCCTCCCTCCTGGTGGCTCCATCCTCAGCATTCTCCTACTGATATACCCCATGTCCCTCCTCTGCACATGTCCAAACCATCTCAATCTCACCTCCCTCACCTTGTCTCCAAAATGTCCTACATGCACTGTCCTTCTAATAAACTCATTTCTAATCCTGTCCATCCTCGTCACTCCCAATGAAAATCTCAACATCTTCAGCTATGCTACCTCCAGCTCCACCTCCTGTCTTTTAGTTAATGCCACTGTCTCTAAACCTTACAACATCGCAGGTCTCACCACAGTCCTATAAACTTTCTCTTTCACTCTTGCAGATACCCTTCTATCACAAATCACTTCTGTCACGTTTCTCCACCCACTACACCCTGCCTGCACTCTTTTTTTCACTTCTCTAACAGTCTCTCCAATACTTTGCACTGTTGACCCCAGGTACCTAAACTCCTACACCTTCAACACCTCTTCTCCCTGCAACTGCACCACTCCACTGCCCTCCCTCTCATTTACATACATGAACTCTGTCTTACTTCTGCTGACTTTCATTCCTGTAGGTCTGCAAAATTCAAAGAAAAAAATATAACTATAAAGAAGGATTATGACTAATAGAGAAAAAAAAAAGCGGAAACATGAAAAATAGTAGGCAAGAAAGAATACAACTTCATTCACAATTTTATAGGAGAAAAGTTGTATTACATTTCAGCAAGGAGTCCTGGGTAATTTGTTTCCAAATCTACAATCTAGAACAGTTTACAACTTCTTTTTTTCTCTGTACATGAGCAATTTAGTTTGAATAAATGAGTTTCATGCCCTAAAAAAATGGCAAACGTGCTGTTACTCAAAGTTTACACAGAAAACTCTGAGTTGGAAATATCATTATTCTCTTGCTTTTTTTGTGAAATAGAGAGAATTTCTTTTACACAGGACACGTGTTGTTATTAAGACAGGCACTTCAGGACAAGCCTTCATACGTGTGTGTGTGAGTGTGTGTGTGTGTGTGTGTGTGTGTGCATCCGTGCGTGCTTGCGTGCGTGCATGTGTGCGTGTGTGCATGTGTGTGTGTCTATGTCTGTGCTAACAGCATCCATCTGCACTTTTTCTCTATTTTTCCCTCTGTTTTTTCTCCATTATTTCTCTCCAGGGAAAAAACGTGGGATCTCGAGAGCCCGCTTGAATTGCTCAGCTGATTTAGTAAAAATAAAGAAAGGCCACTTTTCCACTGAGGGCCATTTTCCAAAAATAACAGTAAAGCGGTGTGGCTCGTCTAGAAGAAGAGCGAGTCCATTTGGTTCCCATTAAAGTGCTCTCTGTGGCTTGTGGGCACTTTGGGGAAAGAGAGAGAGAGAGAGAGAGAGAGAGAGAGAGAGAGAGAGAGAGAGAGAGAGAGAGAGAGAGAGAGAGAGAGAGAAAGAAAGAAAGAAAGAAAGAAAGAAAGAAAGATAAATGTCCAGATTTGAATCCTTGCCCCCACCACACTCTGCCTGTTGTGACCATGTTTTTTATTTACTCCTGTGATCATAAAGTAAATGGAAGTCAAGTTTATGCTTACATCAAGTCAGATATGTCATCTCTGCCCTGTCCCTGCTCCTCTGTGGGCCGAGGTTTTAAACCTGAAAAAATGTTTCTATATCAGAGCTTTTTTCTTTATAATAACATAGCATATAACATGGCTCTTTTTCTCAATTTGATAAAACAATTATAGAAACATGTATAAAACAGCACTATCTCTGATATTATCCACAGTTAAGGTATTTAGTAATTAATAAATTGAAATGTCAGTGTTTCAGCTTTTAATCAGAAACAGTAATAGTGTTACGGTTGAATGTGTGTATATTTTAGGTTTTCGATTTTAATTGATAAAACGGACACTCAGGGTTTCGTCAGTAATAAATTCCACGAACATATGCAGGTATAAGCAAATTAATTTGAAAATAAAGTATTTAAATAAATGTTTAAAAAATTAGGTTCTATTTACTGCACCCTAAATCTACAAATAAATCCTGTGGGGTATCCTGTGAAGATTATTGCTCATGAATATGTATAAATAATAAGTAAAAACACTCTATAATAATAAATAATAAAATATTTTAATTCTAATAATAAAATAAGAATAAGAATAAACAATAAATATAATGATTGTTTAATGTCTGTTTTATTTGTGCAGTGATTGTGTAAAGTTTGTGTAATGTCTGTGTCCAGTGTTTGTGTAGATTTTGTGTAATTTTTTGTCCAGTGTTTGTGTAGAGTTTGTTTAATTTCTGTGTGCTGTGTTTGTGTAGTGATTGTGTAATGTTTGTGTGTAGTGATTGTGTAGCATTTGTTCAATGTCTGTGTTCGTGTATTGATTGTGTGGTGTTTGTGTAGTGATTATGGGGCGTTTGTGTAACATTTGTGTGTGGTCTTTGTTTAGTGATTGTGTAGAATTTGTGTTATATTTGTGTGTGGTGTTTGTGTATTGATTTGTGGAATGTATTTAATGTTTGCTCGTCATGTTTGTGTATTGACTGTGTGTGGTTGTTTGAATAGTTTTTCTGTTATTATTCTTATAAGTATGATAAGCTTGTTAGTTTGCCCTAGGTTCTACAGTTACAGTGTTTTTTTGTTTGTTTTTATTTAACAAATGCAACAGATGGCTGAGGAATCTCTCTCTATCACACACACACACACACACACACACACACACACACACACACACACACATTGGCAGATAATAATAATAATAATAATTATAATAATAATAATAATAATAATAATAATAATAATAATAATAATAATAATAATAAATCAGACTCTGTGCTCTAAATTCGAGTGTCTCTCTCTCTCTCTCTCTCTCTCTCTCACACACACACACACACACACACACACACACACACACACACACACACTCCAGATGTGACCTTCACTCAACAAGTGATAGATTAGCTAATGGAGTCAAATAGACAATGGGTGTGTGTGTGTGTGTGTGTGTGTGTGTGTGTGTGTGTGTGCGTGTGTGTGTGTGTGTGTGGTAAGGCACAGATAAGAGGGTGAATTAGAGGGGAATCGATGACATATTAATGCAGTTGCCTCCCTTAACACACACACATCACACATGGGCGTGCACAAGTGATAATAAATTGGTTATAAAGTTTCTGATCTGGCAGTGAAGGTGAAGTTTTCTAAGAGATTTAGGATAAAACCTGGCCATCTTGACAATCTCTATGATAACAGCTCTAAGATAAAATAAATGATTACCAGTGGTGTTAGCATCCAAAATTAGTGTGCAGTATTAGCATGCAGTTATAGTGTTGTTTGCTCGCATGCAGTGTGATAGTGCAGTGTTATTGTGAAGTGTTAGCATGCAGTGTTTCTTTGCAATGTTACTCATAATCACGCACTCCGGTGCAAATGACATTTCTCATTCTACGGTGTTTTTAATGTTCAATGATTTCAAAATCACACTTCTAGTGTCACCCAAATGAGGATAGATTCTCCTTTTAAGGGTAGTTTCTCCTCTCAAGGTTTCTTCCTTCTTCCATAAAATATAAATATAAGTGAACTTTGTTCTATAATACTTCCATTTTGTAAAGCTGCTTTAAGTGCCCATGGTTATAAATGCTATAGAAATAAAATTGAATTGAATTAAATTAAATTATAATTTTAGCATGCAGTATTATCCAATCAACCTGTTAGCATTCAATATTATAAGATAAACCTTTATTTGGGGAAAATGGGAAAATGTCCTATAGGTCAATAATATATTTAATAATTCCAGCCATGATTGAGATTTAATACTGGTTTGTTAAGCAGTAAATCAAAAAGTCAAAAAGTAAATCAAAAAGTCATTAACTGAGAGTCATTAACTGGACTTACTCCCCCTTGTCTAGTAATTTAGCCAAAGTTGGCAATTTTCAGAAAGTCTTTTACACAGTATTCTGTGTTGATTTGGATATTAAAATTTTTTTTTCTAAATACTAACACTGCTCAAGCTGTTTGCCTTTATAGCAGCCGAAATATTTTTGCAGATGCTTATGACTTACAGGATCCACCATACAATGCTGTAGCTACTATTACTTTTCAATACTTGTTACCCCAAAAAGCTAGAGAGACAAAACTCAAACCTGAATCTTGAATGATGGGAAAATAATCCTTTTAAACAATGTTTGTAAGCTAATGTCAGTGCAGTAGGATTAAATAAATAACTGCACAGTTTTAGAGATTTAACTGATATTTTGTGCAAGCTTGAGAAATTGAGTGTTTTCCAAATTGTAAATGTGTTAAAGGTATGATGTGGAGGTCACAACGTGTCTCTTTTTCTATCTTTCTGTACACTTTGGAGTGAACAAAAACATACGAATGGAGTGATGCAATGAATAATTCTCCATTACAGCCATATTTCATTTGCCGAAAATCCTGGCGATACAACACTGACGCATAGCAGCAGTCTTTTTATTATAGTGGAAATTTTCAGGACAGCTGCTTCCTCTTACAGGTGACAATAAAAACACACAGAAGAACATAACTTTCCATTGAAAGAGAAAAAGGTAAAAGTATTGTGAGGTGTTTAGTGACCGGGACACATAAGGAGCATTTTCACATGAGGATTTGTCCATTTTTTTTGTTTATTTCTTCAGCATGCTCTCCTCTGTTTCATTTAAATTCCCATCAGCGTAAAGCTTTTTTCCTTAATCCTGTAAAAAAAAAAAAAAACGAGACGGGTGAAAGGAAACGATTTAGTTTTTCATGGGAAAAATGCGGGGAGAATTCTGCAGCTAAGTGAATGAGATGAAACGTCAGTGTGTTCTGTTGTTGTTGGCTCAAACTGATCCTGTGAGGGAAGAAAAATGTGACAGGGGCAGACGAGTGCAGTGAAATATGGGAATGTTATTATTTATTTTTTAAATACTTCCCCGAAATAACTGGAGTGAAGATGATGATTTGTGAATATCCGTGATCCTGTGCCCTCAGAAAAGATAGATTGCTTCATCTATTTATCTAAATTCCAGCTCTTATCTCCTCCATGTCTGTCTTCATTTTTCCTTCCTGCTTCTTTTTCAGTTGCATTTTTAGTCAAAGGAATGTTAAAACTGTGCCTGACGTTAGATTTTATTATTATTTTTTTTATTATTGATGTATTTATTATTGAATAATATATTTATTATTATTTATTCCATTTATTTGGGAAAAGTATGTAACCCAGTTTGTATAACAGCAGATGTTGATTGGTATGTTATTGGAGTGTATTAAATCAGCATTAAAAATTAGCATAAAAAAATTAATAAAAACAATTTAAACCTAATATTGAAACAGTTGGAAGCTCAAACTCCTCTCCTCAGAATAAACCTGCCCCCTGACCCTGTATATCCACATCATGCATCTAATTTTGTTTTAATGACAGTATTTCTGTATTTTTTGTGTATTTTATATGTTGTTAAAATTAATGGCATTCCAAGAAGACTCTGCAGAAATTACAATGATTAAATCAAAACATCATAAGTATGTTTGTTAATTTATTGTATTAGTTGTTGTATGTTTAATATCAGAATAACCCTAATTGAATGTGCATTGTGCATTTATTATTATTATTATTATTATCTGTGTTACAGTCAATAAAATGGATTGCAGATTGTAGATGTGTTCAGTGTGTGTGTGTGTGTGTGTGTGTGTGTGTGTGTGTGTGTGTGTGTGTGTGTGTGAGAGCCATAAACCTGTAGAGTCAAGGAAAGTATGTTAACATTAGAGCTGCTGCTCATCGCCTTGGCTGATAATCGAAGACTTCCTGCTGCTTGTTTGTGGGAATTAATAGCGCTCGAGGTGGAATGTTATTGTGATGTTTTTCTTTCATGAAGAGAAAAAATCTATAAGTGGACAACGAGCTCAGGCCTGCGGCTCAATAAATAAGAGGGACAGAACAGGTCTGCCCCAGCAGGGGGGGTGGAGAGACAATATTCTTCTCTCGTTAGTGGTTATATTGATACCGGCATACGCACTTAAAGATCGAGCACAGCACTGTTACTAGAGTTTTATATCAGCTCAAACTAAACCTTTTACACATCCATAACACTAATTTGTCTGCATACATTAAATGAAAGTTTGGAAAACACCTAGTCTTTCATATTCTTTTTAGAGACACATATGTTTTCATTTCTACATAGTTTTACGGTATAAAGATTATAAAAACTAGTAGGAATAACAACTCTACACACTCTTGGTATCTGGACAGTTTTTCCAAGCATCCAGCTGCAATGCTTTGCTATACCTTTTCTAAAACTTGGCAGAGGTGTTCTTCACTATGTGAATATTTTTTTTGTGACCTTGTGATCCAGTTTATCCCAGTGAAGTTCAATAGGATTTAGGTGAAGTGACTGGGCAGATCAACACTCCAGCCGACTGCTTTTTAAATACTGTAATGCTTTCAGAGCTTGGAAATATACTTTGGTTGGTTGTTTTGTTGTATGGTGAAACTGATTCAATTTAGCTGCAGTCCAGATGGAATTGCATAGTGCTGAAGTATAAAATAGTAGTTTTGTTGGTTCATTATTCTGTTCACCTGGAATACAGTGTCTTTAACCTTACCTACTCCAAAACAACCCCAAATGATTAAGCTTTCACGCCTGAGGCACTCTGCTAATATCTTCTCTTCTGTTCTCTGTCTTATATAAGTTCTTCTTTTAGAGACAAAAGTATTAAATTTTGACTCATCTGTCCACAAAACTGTCAGTGTTAATACTTGTGTATTTTGTTTTTTACCAAGATTGTTGCATAAACATAAGGAACATGCATGTGCCTCAAAAACCATAAAAGACAGTTGATTCCAAACTTTTGATCATTTAAACTTTTGATACATATTTTGATACAACGTTTTGATACACATTATTACTATATATTTACAAAACTAAATAAACTGATTCAAAGTTTAAATTGAAGTCAAAGAACTCTTCACAGGATATTTAAGTCTGTATAAACATAACCAGTGTCATTTGCATCTTTTTTTTGTTTTATTCATTTATAGTAAATTATTTTATAGTATTTAATTTACTATGTAATTTTGCAAAAAAAAAAAAAACAACAATACATATAATTAAACATGTACTTGTAATGTTTTTAACACGTTTATTTAAAAATGTCTATAAAAATATTTAGTTCTGCAAAACTATTTATTTATTATTTATTTATCTCTTTATATAAATTACGTTTTATTGTTATAATTAATATTTGTATTTTTATATTGCTATAAACCTTCTGCTGATAGAAAAATACAAATCAGTCATACATATTGTGCTTACTGTTTTACAGCTTGCTTATAATCTCTTTATAAAATAATGAAAAGAAATTCTTAAAAAGACATGACATTTCTTTATGTACATTCACTATATACACACAATCACAACATGCTGTATTTGTCTATCTTATCAGATTTGTGTCTGTGTGTGATTTGGTAACGTGTTTAATTTTTTTCAACTTTATCTTTTTCAGCTGCAGCAAATCCATTCATCTTAAACTGTCTAGAGGTCAGAGTTAAAGCTGAAGATTTAGTAAAACCGGTTCAGGAACAGGTTCTTCCTAGTTCTCTGAAGAAGATAAATTTTTCTCCTGGATGTTGGTGTTTTTTTATGGTAACAATAAATAGATAAAGCATCATAGACCAATGCATTCATTAAGAAAGCAAAAATGGTTCATTCTTGGTGTCACTTTAAAGAACCTTTTCTGCCACTTTTATCTTGTGTTTGATCCACAGCTGTTTGATAGATTTAATATTTCTGCATTATATTTAAAATAGCCAACATTTTAGCCAACATGACATTATATATCCAGTTTGATTCTTGGAAATTATGATAAGATCCACATGTTTAATAAATACATAGTGTTAGTGTTTAGAGGTGAAATGCTGCAAGCATTTATATTCATAAATGCCTTAAAAAATCATTTCAGACTCCATAGTGAAGAAATCAGAAATTGTTTCCATAAGTAGAAGTACATTGTAATCTGTGACTACATTTTCACTATTCAGCTTCAATAAAATCAGAAACTCCTGATGTTAAGACCCAGCTGTTTATTTGACATGAATAAAGAATGACAGATGTTAGGCTTCCTCAAAGAAGTTGTATTCTTGGTGGGTTTGTGCATTGCATAGTTTAAAGAAACGCTCTGCTGCCTGAGATGCATAAAAAATGTCCAAATTTCAGATTCAATTACAGAGAGCTGGAGTGAGACACATTACAAAATAAAACACTTGTACACTAAAAAGAAAAAAGACTAGAAAGATTTTATTTAATTAGATTTCTAATTGGAAAATGTATGCTGATTAGTCAAACCTAATACGGGATGTTCTGATTGGTCCAGAGCAATACAGTGTGTTCTCTTCGGTCAAAAGCAGTATGCTGTGTTCTGCTTGGCTGAGATCAATACACTATGTTTTGATTGACTGAAAACAGTATGCTGTGTTTGGCATGACTGTATGGTGTGTTCTGATTGGCTGAGAGCAGGATGGAGCACTAAATGAGAGCAATACAACATGTTCTGTTTTATAGATTATAGAGGGTTAATGTACATTTCTTAGGAAATATTAATGGATCTGCAAAAACAGAAAGTAAACCATAGGGATGTCTGGTTCTTCAAGACTGTTTTGAGATCACGTTTTTGTGTTCATTGTTTCATTAGAGTTTAAATGGCACGTTTCTGCTCATGTTTCTGTCTGAATGTGGAAAAACATTATAGTGCCACCACCTCGTCTCATACCTGAGCAGCGTCACAAGCCTTTAATTTGCTTTGCAACTTTGCCTCAGCGACGAGAAACCAATTAAAGAACACGAGCACAGCCCAAGAGGAGATTGTTGTTTCTTTATATTTAGCATCTCAGTGACAAATGAAAAAGCGGCGAGGAACAAGAGAACTGTGCAGATATAAAGATGTAAATGAGAGTGCAGTGCTTCTGATTCACTCACAAACACAAACATGGGGGATTATAAAAACCTCTGCTTTATAATAAAGAACTTTTCTTTATCTGTGGAATTGCAGTAAAATCATTTGACTTCATAAACTAAATAAAGTGAATCAAATCACAAGAACAAATTATTCCAAAAGGGTTTAACCTACATAATAGATTCATACTTATAGTTTTTCTGTTAGGCTACTCTACATCCTCAGTTATTTTGTTCTAAATAATTAGAAAAATTTAACTTTTGGAAAATGTTAAACATTCATGTAAAATCATTTTCAATTTATCAAGGCTGACATAGTAGCATTAAGAAAATACAACGAGTGTTAATAATTAATCTGTATTACACATTTAATATCACTAACAATAAAGAGAATCATATAGTTACAACTTAATCAGTGTTACTTGACATCGCCATGCTAAAATCATTCTTAACAGGACTTACTTAGGTGGCCTTGGTGTAAAGTATGCAGGAGTTATATGTTGTATATAGTTTTTCTGATTTTGTACAGTGTATGTACTTTGGATCAATTCCAGAATCATCTGCTGGTTACAAGAAAAATTCTATAGGAATCCAACACATATTTATCCACTCAGCTAACAGGAACCTTAGATGAACACACAGATGCACAACCTAAAAACATAACACTATGCAAAACACAAATGTATTATGTTGTATAGAAGTAAAGGGGGAGCAATAATAATAATTATTATTATCATTTAAATCCTTAATACATTTTCCAATTATTAAAAAATACTCACTTAATCTTAACCTAATTCACATTTTAGTCTTTTCATTGTTTTTTTTTTTTTATCCTCACCAGGATAAATGCCAAAGGCCAGCTTCTCATCCCCTCAGCTCTGTTGTGATTTATAGGGTCAGATTTGGGTGGTGGGCCACAAGGTGGTCACATGATAAATCCTCTGGTGCTGAAGTCCATGCTGGAATGTGGTGTAAGATGTCTGGAGGTCAAGCATGTGTTTTTCATGTTTAATGCATGCCTGTTGCTACAAAAGTCTTCAATTAGCGGCACAGACTCAAAGAAAAACAGCTTTAATCCCCCACCGCTCCTCCCGTTTCAACTGTAACCACAAACTTTAATATTTTTTTAACCAGACCTGCAATCTGAGCTTTGAATAGATTCTGATAAAATCAGAACAATGTCCAAACATCTGAAGGTAATGAAAAATGAAATGTTTATATTTTAGCAGTTATTATGCACTATTTTATTTCATTATTTAAACAACATGGACAGAACTGGTGTCTGGGTATCCTGTTATGTATTACATGTATTTACTGCTAAATTTGAGCATTAAATTCTTTCGGCTAAAGTCTTATAAACAAGTTTTAAAAATAATGTATTTTTGAGTCAAGGTTTGTTATTTTGGTTGGTTGGTTGGTTGGTTGGTTATTTTTTAAAGCTAACTTTTCAAAACTAGATTTATTTGATAACCATTATTATAGTTTAACCTTAGTTTAATTAATGACATTAATCTGCCAAAATGTTCTAGCAACAAGAAAGTGTTTTATTATTGTTATTATTAGTAGTAGAATTAGTAATAGTATTATTATTATTATTAGTAGTAGTAGTAGTATTCTGTGGCATAAAGGGCAGCTGATTCTTGATAACTAACCTGTGGAGAGAGCTGATAGCTAACCATTATCACATGCTATAATGTGCTGTACTGGTTGCTTTTGTACCCAATGGTTTCTTTAAGCTGCTGCTTGGTTTCAATTTAATTCAATTCATTTTTATTTGTATAGCACTTTTAACAATGAACATTGTCCCAAAGCAGCTTTACACAGATAATGTGGTGATAAAAATTAATAAGATGTTCTTTATAAGTGTAAGTTTGTCCCTGATGAGCAAGCCGGCTTGTGTTTAAATGAAATTCTGTATGAAACAAAGTGCCAGACTGAATAAATATATTTGTAAAAAGCAATGCATCTTTAAAACCTCCTCTTTAAGTGTACTTATGTTTACAGCTGTTGCTATAAGAAACGAGATATATATAATCTCATTGCTATACACTATGTGGATAAAGAAAGAAAGAAAGAAAGAAAGAAAGAAAGAAATGGGATGAAATGTAGAATTAAATGTTTAAAAAACAAATATGAATCTTGAGATCAAATGTCCAAAATTTTTTTTTTTATCTAGTGTTTCTCATGCCTTTACAGTACCGTAATTTCCGGACTATTAAGCGCACCCATATATAAGCTGCACCCACTGAATTTTACAAATATTTTTATTTTTAACATAAATAAGCCGCACCTGTCTACACTAATGTACTTTACACAGGCGTTACACACACGCGTTACACACGGTGTAACGGGTGAACTATGTTGCGCTTCCTTTAGGAGCATAGCGGTATTTTGGGAATAGCATGCCACTGCATTTTCTGGTATTAGTGCATGTGTGCAAGATGAGGATTATGTCCTTATTATTTTCTGATTCTGATTTCTATGTTTATTTGACTAACTCGTAACGCTGTTGCCAAGAAAAATAAAAAAGCACGAGTTTTGGAAACCTGTCTGTGCTTATATGATTTCTGTTGCAACTGGAGTTAGCAAGCTATCCCATGACCCTGACTCAACGCGTTACAACGGCATGTATCTAAACAGTAGCCTACCTAGAAAGTCATTGTTCACTGTCTTTCTCCTTCCTTTCACAACAATTTCTTTCGGGAGTTTATCTTTTGGCATCATCGTGCAATTAAAAAAAACTTTTTTTCTCCCGATGCCATGCAGCTCAGAACACAGGTGAGGTGCGTTTTTTTCGTTTCCGTTCGGAAATTTAATTGGTCTAATGTTATGTCACGCAGTTTTTTCCCAGTTTCCTGGGAAAAACCCAGAAAAAATCCATAAATAAGCCGCTTCGTTGTTTAAGCCGCGGGGTTCAAAGCGTAGGAAAAAAGTAGCGGCTTCTAGTCCGAAAAATACAGTATTTAACTGACAAGCTTAAAATGAAATTTCACATTCCCATTTTAACACAGTGAAAATCCACTAATCTAAAGTAGAAACCCTATGGGTTACACTAACCCTGTGAATGCTGTGAATCCTTCGTTTCCATTGAAGCCTAATCTCCACTAAAGTGGATATACCTGTAAATCTGATGTATGTACTGTAAAGTCCAATTCCCAAACTGTAAAGTCCAATCTCCAGACTGTAATGTTTGGTCTCCACACCAAACATGGCAGCAGGAGAATGGCCACATGGTGGTTTGTAAATGGAGGGCAGAGCTGAAGGAAATTAGTGTGATGGAGCACACACCTAATAATGGTTTGACTGTGTTGTCTGTTTCAGTGTGTAGCCGACAGAAGAAAAGGCAAAAAGACAGAAGCCTCAAGAGAGAGCTGGACACAAAATGCTGTGTGTGCATGTGTGTTTGTGAAAAGAGTAACTGAAACAGTTTGTTTCAAATAAAGCTGAGTTTTGGTTGGGAACTACTGCCTGCCTCCCATCCACAGAGTAACCCATCCACAGAAACCATCCCAGTTTGGATTGTTTTTATATAACACCATGTACACTGTACGCATGTCCTTTTATGTGTTTTTCCCAAATCAGCCTGGCGAAAAATACTACACACTCTTAACTCAACATTAGTGAACACTATATGCCATTAAAATCTTTTTGTCACTTATAGGTGTTTGTCTGTTGTTTTGTTCTTCTTTATTCACCACCCCTCTGTCTGTCTCTTTCTTGACTCTTTTTCTCACTCTCTTTCTTTCTTTCCTTCTTTCTCTCTCACTTTCTCTCTCTTTTAATGCTATTGATTTAAACGCCGGTGACTTGGCACCAGGCCGCTCTGCCACCTCAGCTAATGAGAAAAAAGCTGTTTCCATTTCCAGCCGAGCTCTGTATGTCAGCGAGAGCACCTCTCCTCCTTCACAAGCACAATCACTCTCTTTTTTTCTCTTTTTTATGCTGTACTGAAAAATTGGGGATATTTGGCTTTGAAGGCATTCCTGTTTCATTTCCTGATAACATGAAACCGGCCTTTATTAATGATACAGCTGCTCCGGAAAATAACAATTTGCTGACCTTTAATGTAGAAATGAGTCTTTATACTATTTCTCCTCACAAATTGTAAATGATTTATTTATTCTATTTTTTTTTTTTTTTTTTACATGAATGTTGAACAGTTTTACTAAGTAAACAGAGTTTATTTACAAGTTAATAAACATCATTTAGAAAATTATTTCAAATGAATAAAAAAACACTAAACCGAGGATTAAATTTTTTTATAAAATATATATTCTTGCATATAATTTATTTTATTACATTTATTTGCAAAATGGACCTGCAACAAACACATCCTGACAGCTTAGTCCTTAATAACTGAATTTACATAGTTCATAGATTTAAACAGTTAGGAAGGAATTTTAAAATCTTACAGACTGTAAAAGGATTTCTCCCAAGCCCAAATGCTAATCTTTGAACAATAAAATCAGGTTTTCTAATTGTGAAGTCCAAAATAAAAAAAAACGTGAAAAACCACAACAAAAAATTTAAAATCTATTCCAGAAGTGTAATTCTTTTAGAATTGTAGTCTCTCTCTCTCTCTCTCTCTCTCTCTCTCTTTCTCTCGGTCTGGAGTCTAGCTTCTGGGGAAGTAGTTGGAAGAGGGTTTTGACGGCATCCAGAATGAAGAATGCAATGTTTTTTTTTCTAAACACTGTAAAAATGGTAAATGAGTTGACTGAGAAAAGGTATTGTGATTGGTGGGTCTGTTAACAGTTTGCTTTCTCTCTTCTACTGATTAAAAAAAATTGTGCTGTAAAAATGTTCTTTTTTCCTTAAAGATGAGACTTTAACTAAAGAGGTCTTTAAAGTTTGAAGATGCATTTGGCATGTATGGTGGTAAAGCATGTAGTGTCAATAAGCAGTACAACAGAATAATCATACCATGCTAGAGGGCATATTAACTTTTAAGATTTACAATTCCTACTACATTATTTAGAAACTCCATGAAGAAGCTTCTGTAAAGAAAAAATGGGTACTTGCATATGTGTCCTCAGGGTGAAGGGGGTGAAAAGACTACAGGTGGTAAAAGCAATGTTTTGGCTCAGGGCTTGAACAGACTGCTCAGGCAGACCGTTTGGGTTGGGGTGAATTCTCCAGCCTCAGAGGGAGCAGGATCGGCTAGTATGGAGTCTGTGCAAGCTAACACTGAGAAACCTGTGATGTAAGAATTCAAATCAAATGAAGTGTTAAAGCTGGCCCTGTACCCAGTGATATGTTGAGTAAAATTGGGAGTTCTGCGATTACTTCACAGGCTGATCTGACTTCACAGCAGAATAACACAAAGCTAGAAACTGACAATGTGATAATGAGCACACAGGACAGCACTGCTTGTGATCTTGATTCTCTTGTTTAGAAGAGAATACAGACATTGTTCTAATGAAAACAGGTCATGTCATTTTTAAGCACCCATACATAAGAATGGAACATTGATAATGGAAATTAGGGTTTTCTCTGACCACAATGTCCCTACTGTGGACAGCTGAGTTGGTAAAAAGTGTAATGCAAATGAACACTGGAAAAGCAAGCTCAAGTGCAAAGAAGCCTTTTAAGTTTTTGCTATGTTACAAAGATTAACTTTGGTGAACTTTGACCTGCGAATTCGTATCAAAATAAGACGTGTGATTATAGAAAAGTAATACATCATGCCATAGCCTATTTAGATAGTATTAGATGGAGGAAGTAGAAATCACAGCTGTTTCACACTTCCCGCTTTTAAAGATTTTAAAATCAACATAAATATGCAACCTGTTTTAGATACAAAACATATTGTGTATTTTAATATTGGCACTCTTTCTGTTAAATTGTGAGCATATGTTAATGTGCCAAGAAAGTGCATGTAAAACATTTTTATTGTCATAAAAATACACTGTGATTGCAATGATACTGTAAGCAGTTTAAGAGTGTGAAACAGCAGGAATTTATATTTGTGCATAAGGAATGCCTCTCTGTGTTGTTCCAGCATCAGCTCTTCAGATTATTATGGATCTGTTTCAAGTAGCAGTTCTCTGTTTAATTCAACTCAAAATGGAGAGACAAGCTAAGAGAAAGATGGTCACATTGGCAAGGCCACATCCCATTTATAGTAAAACAGGAATAAAGCTAGGATTTTTGTCCAGACCTTCATAGATTTAGAAATGATTGAAAAGTGATTTTTTGAAGAAACTGTTAATTTTTGTTCAAAGTTAGGATCAGGCTTTTACAGTAAATCTCCAAAGAAATTTCACAAGCTGAAAGTTATGTGATGGCAGCCTGAACCACCAACACTTGGACAAAAACTTTTTCTCCAACCTGTGTCTAAAACAGGAATAATTCAGCCAAAATATGTAAAACAAAAAAGATTTTATGGAATTATTTGTACCAGTATTTATAAAGAGGACAGGGAAATAGATCTTCCTAAGAGAAGTGTGAACTTTAATATATATATATAAATATAAATATATAAATATATTTAAATATATAATAAATATATTTTATATATATATATATATATATATATATATATATATATATATATATATATATATATATATATATATATATATATATATTATAGTGTGTGAACTTTAATTAATATATATATATATATATATATATATATATATATATATATATATATATATATATATATATATATACTCAATATTGTAAGAGAGCTGCAGAGCATGGATTACTGTAATGTCAATTGAAGTCAAGTCAAGAAGCTTTTATTGTCATTTCAACTATATATAGCAGATGCAGTACACAGTGAAATGAGACAAAGTTACTCCAGAAGTCTGGTGCTACATAAAACAACATAAAGCTACATCACACAACATAGAGCTACAGAACAGAAAGCAAGGACTAAAGTAAGTGTCCTCGCCACATAAAGTGCAACGTGTGCAACCCGAGTGCAAACAGTGCAGACAAAAGACAGTACAAACAAACAACATAACACAGTGTGAGACAGATACAAAAAAAAAAAAACACAAAATAGCGCCAACCAGTACACATACTGTACTTGTAAACATAAAAACAGTGTTGTGCAAAAACAGCAAGAGCAGCATGCAAGCAATAATTTACTTGATGTAGATCAAAGATGCTCAAACTAGGGCCCGGAGGCCAAAGTTAGCATGTGATGACCTTTGATTTGGCCCGCTATGCCATATATGAGAAGAGGGAAAATGGCATTTATAAAAAAAAATTTAAAAACAAAGGACCAGCTTCATGTCTTTCATTAGAGGTCACTAAATAGCTGTGTTAGTCATTGAACTCTATTATACAATAGATTGGATTGTTTTTAATTGTATGATAAGTGAATTAGAACTCTAAAAATTAAATTGCAATAGAATGTTTTCTATTAATTATTATTTATTTTTTATATTATGAAATCATAAATGAGAGGAACAATAGCAAAATGTAATTCTGATATAATGTTTGGTATAATTAAGCTTTCATTTTCTTCCCAATGCAGTGAATTAGGCCTTCTGCATATCTCTATATTCATAGATAGATAGATAGATAGATAGATAGATAGATAGATAGATAGATAGATAGATAGATAGATAGATAGATAGATAGATAGATAGATAGATAGATAGATAGATAGATAGATAGATAGATAGAACTTGATTGCCATTGCATTGTACAGGTACACAGCAACAAAATGCAGTTGGCAGAAGTGCAAAATGTAGAAATCGTGCAAAAGTGCAGATAAATATGTAGCATATTTACAGCAAGTGATATATATGTAAGCATATGTACAGTAAATAAATATGAATGTGCAGAAGTGAAAGGTTACAAGATTATGGCATTTAAGAAACATGCAAGCCGAATAAACAGTCCTCTCTCTCTCTCTCTCTCTCTCTCTCTCTCTCTCATATATATATATATATATATATATATATATATATATATATATATATATATACGTTATATACACATACATGAATGTGAAATGTTGGGCAGAGTGTACAGTAGGGATATAAAGATACATATAGATAAAAAATAGTGCAGATGTAATGAGGAGTAAAACACATATACTATGTGATATGTACATGTAAAGTACAGAGGTTATATACAGTGTTTTGTTTGTGGGGTTTTTGTTTGTTTGTTTGTTTTTAGTGGTCTAGAGGTGTAGTGTAGAGTTCAGTAGTGTGATGGTGGATGGAAAAAAGCTGTCCCTGAACTTGCTGGTTCTGTCCTTCTTGATGGAAGGAGGTTAAAATTTTGTGGCTGAGATGTGAAAAGTCCTTGATAATGTTGTGAGCTCTGCACAGGCATCTGCTGTGGTGAAGGTATACTGAGATGTGAAGAGTCCTTGATAATGTTGTGAGCTTTGCGCAGGCATCTGCTGTGGTAAAGGTATTCAATGGCAGGTAGTTTGGTGCCAGTGATGCGTTGGGCGGTTTTGACTACCCTTTGCATTTTGGCTTTACGTTCACACACAGTGGAGCCTCTGTACCATACAGTTATGGAGTTGGTCAGGATGATCAATATGATGTAGAAACTAATTAAAATCCCTGGGGACAGATGAGATTTCTTGAGACTTCTCAAGAAGTACAGGCATTGTTGTGCCTTCTTAACCAGGGCTGAAGTGTTCTGCTGCCAGGGCAGATCCTCAGAGATGTGAACTCCCAGGAACTTAAAGCTGGAAACTCGCTCTACCTCAGTTCCATTTATGTTGACTGGTAGATGTCTCCTGCTGTTGGATTTCCGAAAGCCCACAATGAGCTCTTTAGTTTTTGTGGTGTTGAGGGTCAGGTTGATGTTGGCACGCCATGATGTCAGATTTCGGATCTCTTTCCTGTAGGCCGATTCGTCGTTGTTGTCGATCTGGCCGACCATGGTGGTGTCATCTGCATATTGGATGAAGATGTTGGAGTTATACAGAGGAGCACAATCGTGGGTGAACAGGGAGTAGAGTAGTGGGCTCAGAAAGGGTTCACAGCCCTGTGGGATGCCAGTGTTCAGAATGAGGGTTGAAGATATCTGGTTGCCCAACCTAACAGATTGAGGTCTGTGGGTGAGAAAGTCCAGAATCCATCTGCAAGTGGAGGTGCAGATACCCAGGTCACTGAGCTTAGTGATCAGTGCAGTGGGGAGGACTGTATTGAATGCAGAGCTAAAGTCAATGAACAGCATTCTGATGTAGGTGTTGCTTTTATCTAGGTTGGTGAGGGCTGAATGAAGGGCTGTGGAAACTGTATCCTCTGTTGACCTTTTCGGGCGATAGGCAAACTGGTGTGGGTCCAGTGTAGGTGGTAGGCCTGCAGTGAGGTGATTCAGGACCAGCTTCTCAAAGCACTTCATCGCGATAGGGGTTAGTGGAACTGGGTCAAAGTCATTTAGGCATTTGGCAGCTGAGTGCTTAGGCACAGGTATGATGGTTGTGGTCTTCAGGCATGTAGGAACCGTGGCTTGGGCCAGTGACAGTTTGAAAATGTCAGTGAAAACCTGTGCTAGTTGTCCAGCGCATGCTCTGAGAACATGTCCTGGTATGCTATCCAAGCCAGCTGCCTTGCGTGCATCCACTCTACTATCCATTGCTGAGAGTGAAAGTGGGCTGTAAGCTGTAGAAGAGTCTGTGGTTGAGGTGAAATGTCCTGTGCTTTGGTCGAAACAAGCAAAAAAGAGATTGAGTTTGTCCGGTTGGAAGGCAGTGCTGGTTGGTTGAGCTGTACGTTTGTAGTCTGTGATGGTCTGGATGCCTTTCCACATGCATCTGGAGTCAGAGTTGTGGAAGTGCTCTTCTATGTGGAGTTTGAATGTGAGCTTGGCTCTCCTTTATTGCATGACATTGCAGAGGTTTATTGGTGGCTAATGTGCCTGTTTCAAAAATGTTCAGGGAAATAAGGCAAGGGAATGAAACTTTACTTAAATAAGCTAAAATAAACAAACCATCTGTCAGCTTTTGCTGATTATGTCATGATAATGATTAATTAACAGAGAGATGTTAACACATTACTTAAAGTTTCAGACTTTGGAATTATTTCCTCAGCAAAAATAACTGGGACAAAATTAAAGCCCTTTTAGTTGGCCAGTGCTCATCTGATGTGCCAAAACTCTCTGGGGAATTCACTTTGAAAAAAAAGAAGGTTTAAAATATCTTGTACTGTTTCTGGGAAATTATTTAGTTGTACAAAAGAACTGGGGAGGGAAAGATGAAAACATAAAAGGTTCTGCTTCTGGAACTCGAGCTGCATCATAACGCTTTGGGAATGCCTCCATGTTGCTCAAGCTCTGAATCACTTGTGAAATCCAGCCAATGGCAAGTTGTGATGTAATCGGCGGGGTGACGTTATGAACCAGGAAGCTACAAAATGCATGAGCAGTGGAGCAACGCTAGCTTCTATTTGTTCAGGTAAGCTCTTTGTTTGCAAGCAATGGCTCAAAGCAAACAAAACTTCCGCATGTGTGTCTCTCCTTGCCCCCGTTTTATAATCGATGGGTTGTTTGCTTAGGAGTAAAGTATGTTCAGTTGGCGCTCGAGGGAGACGATTGGTCACGCTGTAGCCGCATGGGTATGCGCATGCTCCGAGAAGACGAGAAGCGAAAGCAGCGCACTACCAGTAAGCTGGATGAGCATTTCCTGCACCCCGCATCACATCCTCCACACGGGGGCCTACCATTTTTCCCCAAGCTGCACACCGAGGTGTCCAGGTCCTGGGAGACCCCATATACGGCCTATACCTTCTCCCCACGATCCTCACCGTATGCGAATCGAGTAGGGTTTAAGGAATGTGGCTATGGGGACGATGCCCAGGGTTGAAGAGACGCCAGCCGGCTAGCTCTCCCCAGGTGCAGCATCACTTAAGGCCCCAGTATTGCTTACTAAAAGCTGTTGAGAGCCACTTCAGTGTTAGTAGGCAAGGCTTACATGGCAGTAGGTCAGGCCGTGGGTTGCCCCCACATGATTAGGGTGTTGCATGCATACCAGGCCAACCTACTGTGAGAGATGGACGAGGGTTTCAGCTCTAGGGCCAGTCCATGTCAGCTTTAGTAGACTAACTATGTCAGTTTAGATGCCTTTCAGTGGCTCACCCAGTCGGAGATTCCCGAAAGGGACAGGGCTTTTCTGTTGAATGCCCCGGTAGCTACTTCTGGCCTGTTCGGCGACGCCATCGGTGCGGTCGTCAAAAGGTTTCAGGAGTCAAAAAAGCAATCGGCAGCGTTCCAGTGGTACCGTCCTGCCGGCACAGCCGAGCATCGCAAATCCCAAAAGTCTAGGCCCAAACCGAAGGAGATGGCTGGTGGTCCTCTCCTCGAACAAACGAGCTGTGGTGCAGAGGCCCTCACAATCAGAGCAGGGCCTCTGCACTGATTGAGGGCGGTGTACACCTCATTACACAGTGCCCGTTCCTCCTCAGCACCACCAGGAGGCCAGGCTGTTAGCTCTGCCACAAGATGTGCTTCAGGGTGCAGCCACCCTCCAGTGGGTGCCTACTTCTACCTCCACCCGAAAGATCGCTGTGGATGGAGGAGACCCACCCCTTCTCAGGAGCATCTACGGCTGCAGGGCATTGCTCCAGCCATTCTGGAAGGGTCAGCAACCAGACTCAAGAAGTTGCCGTAAGAGTCTTCCTGGCAGCCTGCCTGCCGGACATGTCTCAGTGGGTCCGGCACACAGTAAGGAAGGGATTCCCTGATTCAGTTCGGGTCCCCCTCCCTATTTTAATGGGTGTGTCCCACTTGGTGAGACCCATGCAGGCTCTGGTCCTGGAACAGAAAGTGTGCGCTCTCCTAAGGAAAATGGGCCATCAATATGGTTCCTGCCTTAGTCAGAGAGTCAGGCCCTACAGCCAGTATTTGTTGTTCAGAAGAAGGATGGGTGATTGTGGCCGATGCTAAATCGTCATTCTGAACTATATAGATGATTGGTTAATATAAGTTCGATCAGAGCTTTTGGCAGTCTGGCATCGAGATGTCGTTCTCGCCTGTATGAAGGAACTGGGACAAAATTAAAGCCCATTTAGTTGGCCAGTGCTCATCTGATGTGCCAAAACTCTCTGGGGAATTCACTTTGAAAAAAAAGAAGGTTTAAAATATCTTGTACTGTTTCTGGGAAATTATTTAGTTGTACAAAAGAACTGGGGAGGGAAAGATGAAAACATAAAAGGTTCTGCTTCTGGAACTCGAGCTGCATCATAACGCTTTGGGAATGCCTCCATGTTGCTCAAGCTCTGAATCACTTGTGAAATCCAGCCAATGGCAAGTTGTGATGTAATCGGCGGGGTGACGTTATGAACCAGGAAGCTACAAAATGCATGAGCAGTGGAGCAACGCTAGCTTCTATTTGTTCAGGTAAGCTCTTTGTTTGCAAGCAATGGCTCAAAGCAAACAAAACTTCCGCATGTGTGTCTCTCCTTGCCCCCGTTTTATAATCGATGGGTTGTTTGCTTAGGAGTAAAGTATGTTCAGTTGGCGCTCGAGGGAGACGATTGGTCACGCTGTAGCCGCATGGGTATGCGCATGCTCCGAGAAGACGAGAAGCGAAAGCAGCGCACTACCAGTAAGCTGGATGAGCATTTCCTGCACCCCGCATCACATCCTCCACACGGGGGCCTACCATTTTTCCCCAAGCTGCACACCGAGGTGTCCAGGTCCTGGGAGACCCCATATACGGCCTATACCTTCTCCCCACGATCCTCACCGTATGCGAATCGAGTAGGGTTTAAGGAATGTGGCTATAGGACGATGCCCAGGGTTGAAGAGACGCTAGCCGGCTAGCTCTCCCCAGGTGCAGCATCACTTAAGGCCCCAGTATTGCTTACTAAAAGCTGTTGAGAGCCACTTCAGCGTTAGTAGGCAAGGCTTACATGGCAGTAGGTCAGGCCGTGGGTTGCCCCCACATGATTAGGGTGTTGCATGCATACCAGGCCAACCTACTGTGAGAGATGGACGAGGGTTTCAGCTCTAGGGCCAGTCCATGTCAGCTTTAGTAGACTAACTATGTCAGTTTAGATGCCTTTCAGTGGCTCACCCAGTCGGAGATTCCCGAAAGGGACAGGGCTTTTCTGTTGAATGCCCCGGTAGCTACTTCTGGCCTGTTCGGCGACGCCATCGGTGCGGTCGTCAAAAGGTTTCAGGAATCAAAAAAGCAATCGGCAGCGTTCCAGTGGTACCGTCCTGCCGGCACAGCCGAGCATCGCAAATCCCAAAAGTCTAGGCCCAAACCGAAGGAGATGGCTGGTGGTCCTCTCCTCGAACAAACGAGCTGTGGTGCAGAGGCCCTCACAATCAGAGCAGGGCCTCTGCACTGATTGAGGGCGGTGTACACCTCATTACACAGTGCCGTTCCTCCTCAGCACCACCAGGAGGCCAGGCTGTTAGCTCTGCCACAAGATGTGCTTCAGGGTGCAGCCACCCTCCAGTGGGTGCCTACTTCTACCTCCACCCGAAAGATCGCTGTGGATGGAGGAGACCCACCCCTTCTCAGGAGCATCTACGGCTGCAGGGCATTGCTCCAGCCATTCTGGAAGGGTCAGCAACCAGACTCAAGAAGTTGCCGTAAGAGTCTTCCTGGCAGCCTGCCTGCCGGACATGTCTCAGTGGGTCCGGCACACAGTAAGGAAGGGATTCCCTGATTCAGTTCGGGTCCCCCCCTCCCCTATTTTAATAGGGTGTGTCCCAATTTGGTGAGACCCATGCAGGCTCTGGTCCTGGAACAGAAAGTGTGCGCTCTCCTAAGGAAAATGGGCCATCAATATGGTTCCTGCCTTAGTCAGAGAGTCAGGCCCTACAGCCAGTATTTGTTGTTCAGAAGAAGGATGGGTGATTGTGGCCGATGCTAAATCGTCATTCTGAACTATATAGATGATTGGTTAATATAAGTTCGATCAGAGCTTTTGGCAGTCTGGCATCGAGATGTCGTTCTCGCCTGTATGAAGGAACTGGGGTTAAAACTAAACGGCAAGAAAAGTGTGCTTTCTCCAGTACAGAGAATCACATTCTAAGGCATAGCGTGGGACTCAACCATCATGTGGGCACAGTTGTCTCCCGCCAGTCACTCACTGTGAATCAGTTCCAGAGGCTGCTTGAGCTCATGTCAGCAGCATCTAATGTAAATCCACTTGGCCTCCTGCACATGAGACCCCTCGAGTGGTGGCCCAGAGATAGAGGGTTCTCATGCAAGAGCAACCTACCTTACCATCAAGGTCTCGTGGCAAGCTCTTTGAGCCTTAAATGTGTGGAAATAACCTGCATTCCTGTCTCAAGGCCCTGTCCTCGGAGCTCCTTGTCATCGCGTAATGCTAACGACGGATGCTTCCCTCACAGAGTGGGAAGCGGTCATGAGTCAGGAGACCTGAGAGATCACCTTGTGCTGGTCCATGTGGACAACACAACAGTGGTCTCATATATATATCATCAGGAGGATCTGCGATCTCACCCCTATACAGGCTGGTACAGCAGATCCTCCTGTGGTCCCAGGGAAGACTGCTCTCATTGACTACTGCTTACATCTCTGGGTACCAAAATCAGGGAGCAGATGCCCTCTTGAGTCAAGGGCCGAGGCTCAGGGAATGAAGGCTCCACCTCAAGGTGGCGGAGGTTTTACAGAGTACAGGTGGATTTGTTTGCAACTCAAGAGACATCGCACTGTCCCCTCTGGTTCTCCCTCACTCACCCTTGGGGCTGGACGCCATGGTGCAGACGAGGCTGAGACTGCACCTGTATGCCTTTCCCCCTTTTGCGCTGCTCCTGGGAGTTCTGGAGAGAATTTCCCAGGATCGAGTTGGTCTCCTACTGGTGGCCCCTCTGTGGCCAGCCAGACCATGGTTTGCAGACCTGGTGGCCCTCTTCAAGAAGCCTCTATTGAAAATTCCTTTTAAGAGGGATCTTCTCTCCCAGGCAGGGGGCACATCTGGTTCACCCCGCCCAGACATATGGAGACTATGGCCCCTGAGGGGGGACAGTTCCTAGCAGCTGCTCTCTCTAACAAGGTAGTGGGAACCAACAATTGGATCCAGTTAACTGCCTAGTTGGTTCAGTGCTGAAGATCCTGCAGGAGCAGTTGGCCTCAGGGTTGTCTTCATTGACCCTGAAAGGTTACATGTCCACTATCGCAGCTTATTGTGCTCCGCTTGCCAAGTAGCTCGGTAAACACTCTTTGGTGACGCCTGACAGCGTGCCTATGTGGGACTTGGCCATCGTGTTGGAGGCTCTGTCAAAGCACCCCTTCAAGGCATTGCCCGAGGTGGCCCTTAGGTTTTTGTCAGTTAAGACTGCATTTCTTCTGGTTATATTCTCCCTGAAGAGGGTCGGGGATCTTCAGACTCTCCCGATGGCCCCATCCCTCCTGGAGTTCACTCCCAGCATGGCCAGTGACTTTCTTTACCCAGACGAGGATATGCACCTAAGGTGCCATCGGTTCCCCCACGACCTGTCATGTTGCAGGCATTCTATCCTTCTCCTTTTAAGCCCCTGTCCAGGAGAAATTAAACCAGCTGTGTCCAGTGCAAGCACCACATGCACGTTTTATGCTTCCTGGTCATGATGTCACCCTGCAGGTGGCATTGCTTCTCTCCGCTGGCCGGATTTATCACGTGATTTAGAGTATGGACAACACGGAAGCATTCCTAAAGTATTGTGATGCAGTGTTCCCTCAGGAACTAGGGTTACATATGTAACCTAAAGACGTTCTCTGTCCTGGGGCTAAGCAGGGAAGAGTGACCAGAGTGAAGGAGGAGCATAGGGTGACATATAAGAGGTTCACACAGAAAGGTGAACACAGGTGGACTACATTTTATGCAGGTGATGCAAATTGAAAGGAATTGGAGACTGTAAGGGGTTAACAGGGAATAGTGTAGCTAAACAGCATCAGATGGTGGTCTATAGGATGGCTATAGAGGTGAAGAAGATGAGGATGAGAGTAAGGAATTAAAAAAAAGAATTAGATGGAAACAAAAGGAGGAAGACTGTAGTGTGAGATTCAGAGAAGATTGAAGTTGACAACGCTTTGTGAACACTTCCACATTCTCTATGCTCCAAATCACATATGTAATCAGTCCTATGGAAAGCATGGCGTCATCGGCAGGGTGACGTCACGACCAGGAAGCTATAAAAGCACATGGAGTGAAACCGCCGCTAGCTTCTATTGGTTCAGGAAGCGCTCTGTGTGTGTATATTGTATTTATGGTAAGTGGTTAATAAAAAAAATTTTAAATCGTGCTGGGTCAGTTCTCGAGGGAGCCGACTGCGCAGATTGCGCTCGCATGTCGATGCAAACACTCTGCTCCCATTGATCACTCTTTGAGGCGGGTGCTCCCACTCCATGTGGTTCTGGCCCTACTTTTACTGAGGCTGTAATATGGTCGTCAATAGATTCCAGGAGGCTAAAAAGCAGTCGGCGGCATTCCAGCGATATGTCCCACATTGCTCTTGTGGGGAGCTCCAACCACAACCCAGCACCTCCAGGCATTGTGAGGTGCAAAGGCAAAGTATTGTGACTTGCGCTCGCCTGCTAGGGATCCTGTGCAACACTCGAGGCTGAAGCCCCAGTAGAAGGGCTTCGGCCAAAAAGTCCTGATTTCGGACCACCTGGGGAACCCTCCCCCTCAGGGAGCTGGTTCATTAACCTTCAGTGCCTCAGAGCACGGCTAGCTCCAGCTCCAACTCTGAGTGGGCCCCTAAGTCAGTTGAAACGCTCGCTTTTGAGACTCAGGTTCAAGATGCTGACCCCAAATTAGGTCATGTCCCAATTCAGGTTTGAGGACTGGATTTTCATGACAGATCTAAAGGATGCATACTTTTATTTATCCATCCTTCCAACTCACAGGATGTTCCTGAGGCTTGTTGATTCGGTACCTGGAGGCTGAGGCTTAATAGGGGATGAAGTGCATTCTAGAGTGCCTGCATGGGACTTGGCCATTGTCTTGGAGGCCCTGTTGGAGCCTTCCTTTGAGCCACTGACTGAAGTGCCCTTTGAGGTTCCTCACAGTCAAGACTGTGTTCCTCTTGGCCATCTCCTCTCTCAAGAGTAGGGGACCTTCAGGCCCTCTTTGTGGCCCCTTCTTTCCTGGAATTTACTCCAGGCTGGCCATTGCCTTCCTCTACCCTAAATCAGGTTTGTGACAGAGTGAACTGTCCCTATGGTCGGCATGACAATACACACAACACTTTCACTTCTCCTCTGGTTCTTGCTACAGCGCTGTGGGTGCACACGCACGCCAGCTAGCACGCCGCTCGCAAACACACACACACACACTCACTTCATTCTTTCATCTCTCATCCCGGACAATAAGAGCACACATACACACACACACACACACACACACACACACACACACACAAACGGAAGGACTTCCTAAAACTTTGTGTGCTCACCTGTTAGCTGCGTCGGTCTTCCAGGTTGGGTTTGGATGGCAGCCAACCGGAGCACGCTGAATAGCGGCCGGCTTTAAAGGGCCAGCGCTGCGTCGCGCATGCGCAGTAAACCCGGAAGTCGGCAGGCTTATGTTGAAGGGACACTTTTTTTGTGTGATTATTATTATTGTTATTATTATTAATTTCTTAATTTCTGTTATTAGCATTATTAGTGCTATTATTAGTATTAATATTGTTGTCATGTTTATTTATTTATTATAATATTCACAATGTTATTAAGCCATTTTGTGACTGGCTACAAAATACCAAACCCCTTTGGGTAAAATGGTTGAGTCCAAGGGGAGGGGTTTACACTATATAAACCAGCCTCCCACTATAATTCAGGGTGGAGTCGTAGGAGTGGTGCATTGTGGAGATAACAGAGGCTGAGAACTATTGTGGTGAATGCACATGAGCAGGTGCGCCTATTTGGTGGATAGTTTTCTTTACTTTCCCTGTAATTGTCTTTGTTTTGTTATTTTGCCACTTATTCTTTTCTGGGGTATTATATCTATGTTTTGGACTTTGCACTTGAGCACGCTGTAAATAAACACCACTTTACACGGAACATCACAGCGAGTATTGCCATCATTTGGGTAGAAGGCGAACCCGTAAGGCCGCTCTACCACAAGGTTATTTTCAAGGTACCCTCCTTTTCAGGGACCAGACAAGGAAAAGCTTAACCAACTGTATCCAGTGCGAGCACTGGACATATACCTATGTCCACAAAACGGAAAGGTAGTCAGAGCAGCTGTCTGTATGCTATGGCCCTCCAAGGAGAGGTCTACAGGCAAACAAGCAGATGCTCAGCAGATGAATTGTGGATGCTATTTCATCCTCTTATAAGTCCTCTGGTCTCCCCACTCCTTTTGGGGTTGGAGATCACTCGACTCAGTGATCAGAGTGTGGCAGCCTCTAAGGCTTTGTCCTCTGGAGATTTTCTTCAAGACATCTGCACTGCTGCCGGCTGGTCCACCCTGCTGACCTTTGTCGGGTTTTATAGCTTTAATCAAAGTGCCACTCCTGGCCCCTTTGCCTCTGTCTAGGTACTGGAAACTGTCCACTCTCTCCACTGGGGTCCGTTAATGTTTAGTGGTTTGTATGGCCGCTTCTGCTTCGTGCTAAATCCACTATCAACTCCTTAGTCTTATTGATGTTCAGGAGAAGGTTGTTCTCCTGGCACCATCTCTCCAAGTTTTTAACCTCCTGTAGGTAGGCCGTTTCGTCAGTGTTGGAGATCAGACCCACCACAACAATGTTGTCAGCAAACTTGATGATCGTGGTGGAGCTGGAAGTGGCCACACAGGGTTAAGGAGAAAGTGCTTGGTGAAATAGAATTGGGATCAGCAGAGAGCTGAGGCAGGAGTACAAGGAGATGTGGAATCAGGTGAAGTAGGATGTGGCAAAAGCTAAGGAAAAGGCATATGAGGAGCTGTATGAGAATTTGAACACTAAGGAAGGAGAAAAGGATTTGTAACAATTGGCTAGGCAGAGGGACCGAGATGGGAATGATGTCCTACAAGTCAGAGCAATAAAGGATGCAAATGGAAGTATGTTATTGAGGAGAGTGTGTTAAGAAGCTAGAGGGATTATTTTGAGAAGCTGATGAATAAGGAAAATGAGAGAGAGAGAGAGAGAGAGAGAGAGAGAGAGAGAGAGAGAGAGAGAATAGTAAGGAGGAAGTGAAAGCAGCCGTTAAAGGGATGAAGAGTGGAAAGTCAGTTGGCCCAGATGACATACCAGTAGAAGCATGGAGATGTTTAGGAGAGATGGCAGTGGAGTTTTTAACTATATTTTTTGACATTATTCTGGAAGGTGAGAGGATGCCTGAGGAATGGAGAAGGAGTGTGCTGGTACCAATTTTTAAGAATGAGAGAGATGTGCAGACCTGCAGTACCTACAGGAGTATAAAGTTGATTAGTCACACCATGAAGTTATGGGAAAGAGTAGTGAAAGTTGGGTTGAGAAGAGGTGACCATCTGTGAGCAATAATATGTTTTCATGCTGAGGGAAAGTACTAGAGATGCAATATTTGCTTTGAGAAAGTTAATGGAGAAGTATACTGAAGGTCAGAAGGAGTTGCATTGTGTATTTCTGTATCTAGAGAAACTGCATGATGGTGCAGAGAGAGGAGTTGTATGTGGAAGTCAGATATGGTGGAGAAGTACAGTATGTGAAGGTGGTGCAGGACTTGTATGCAGACAGTGTGACAGCAGTGAAGTGTCCAGTAGGAATGGCAGATGGGTTCAAGGTAAATAAGGGATTGCATCAAGGATCTGTGGAATTGCAGTGGTGATGGACAGGTTGCGTACAAGGTCAGACAGGAGTCTCCAAGGACTATGATGTTTGCGGATAATATTATGATCTGCGGTTAGAGTAGGGAGCATGTTGAAAAGAGCTTGGAGAGGTGGAGGTAGTTGCTGGAGAGAGGGGGATGAAAGTCAGTAGGAGTAAGACATGTGTGAATGAGAGTGGTGGTGAGGTGGTGATCTGCAAGAGTGAAAGTTTATAGGACTGTGGAGAGACCTGTTTTTTTGTATGGTTTAGAGACAGTGGCATTGACTAAAAGACAGGAGGTGGAGCTGGGGTGGAAGAGTTGAAGATGTTGATATTTACACTTGGAGTGATGAGGATGGACAGAATTAGAAACAAGTTTATTAGAGGGACAGCCCATGTAGGACATTTTGGAGACACTGGTGAGGGAGGATAGATTGGGATGGTTTGGACATGTGCAAAGGAGGGACTTGGGATATATCGGTAGAAGAATGCTGAGGATGGAGCCACTAGGAAGGAGTAAAAGAGGAAGGCCAAGAAGGAGATTTATGAATGGGGTGAGGGAAGACATGCAGGAAGTTGGTTTGAAAGTTTGGCAGTATTATGAAGTATTATGATACACTATTATGAAGATTGTATGAGGATAATCCGACGGATGATTCGCTGCAGAAGAAGAAGAAGAAGACATAATTTGGGTAATACAGATGTGTGTGTGTGTGTGTGTGTGTGTGTGTGTGTGTGTGTGTGTGTGTGTGTGTGTGTGTTTTACATTTAATGTTTAATTTTCTAAAGATATGATCTATTTAACTGTTCTAGTTTTTTCAGCATACTTTAACAAATGTCTTCATTCAGTCCATCCTTCATTCTTTCAATCCCTCGAGTCAAGATTTTCTCAAGAAATTCTTGAAGCTGGACATAAAAAACTAAAGAATCCATATCGCTAGCATTAGCTGCTAGCCACTACCTGGTTAGCTGCTAATGCCAGCAATATTCTTTAGTGTTTTCATGTATGTCCAAAACAAATAATATTTTTGGTATGGAGTGAGTAACAACAGTGACACTGCTTTAATTTTAGTTTCTTTTTATACCCAGAGTTGCTGTGATGATGTTTTTTTATCTTACAATGACGATAGATATAAGAAAAGTTTGTAAAAAATCTTGGTTATTTTGCACACCAGGCAAACATGACAGCATATGCGGTTTAATACTTTGGGATGTCCGGGCACGCTAGGGTTTGTACGGTAGTTCACGTTGACCAAAACACACAAGAAAACGCGTTTTGGAAAAAACATTTTCAGCAATCACAGACATTCGCATTCGGACGGGATTAGATTTCTCAGAGGACCGCCGAGTTTGCTGAAAAACAGTAGGTAATTTGCTTTGGAATTTTTGGACAGACATGGCAAATCACAAAGAACGTCTGTGAAACAGAAATTTCTCTAACGACCCCCTGTAAAACTAGTCCCGTCCGAATAAGGCTTAAGTCTGTGAAACAGAAATTTCTCTAACGACCCCCTGTAAAACTAGTCCCTTACAAATAGAGCTTATGTTGGTGTTTCAATGCCCAATTTAAACTCTTATCTCTCTTTTTTAATCTGCATTACTGAACACTGAAACAGAGTTCACTAATTAGTCTTATCAGCTACAGGTGTGCTTTTTATCGCTCATCTAGCTCCACCCTCCACTTGCGAACTGGCCCTCATCCATGCACTCTCTGCCATATACAGTACATCTACACTGAAAAGTTTATACATTAGGGTACTGTAAAATGCTCTGTTTCAAATGTATTTGATTCAATAACTTGAAATAATTATGTTCTGTATGACTTTATTGATGTATGACATGTTTGTGGAGGAATTTTGGCTCACTCTTCTTTACAATGTTGCTTCAGTTCATTTAGTTTTGTGAACATTTGTTTATGCACAGCTCTCTTATGTTCCTGCCATAGCATTTTAGTTGGGCTGATGTCTGAATTTTGACTGGAATATTGCAACACCTTGATTCTGTTCTTTTTCTACCATTCTGTAGTAGATTTGCTGGTGTGCATTGTCCTGCTGCATGATCCCAATTTCGGGCAAAGCTTTAGCTGTTGGACAGATGGCTTCATATTTGACTCTAGAATATTTTTCTATACAGGGAATAATGAGCAGTTCAATGACTGCAAGGTACCTATGTCCTATGGCTGCAAAATAAGCCAAAATCATTACCCGCCTATCACTGTGCTTGACATTTGGAATAAGATGTTCAGTCTTTTTTCTGATTCTACTTCTGTCATTAACGTTCACATTAACTATGCTAACTAAAGCCTATAGAGTCAGTGAGTTTACACACACACACACACACACACACACACACACACACACACACACACACTGCCATCTGTGTGTGAGAGAGAGAGAGAGAGAGAGAGAGAGAGAGAGAGAGAGTGTGTGTGTGTGTGTGTGTGTGTGCATGTAAAGGGTTCCTCAAACTACTGTAGGATATGACACACACCCTTCAAAATCTGCTGGAGCTCAGATGGTTTCTAAAAACACACACACACACACACACACACACATATACACACATATTCATGCACTGGTTATGACCCCTGCTGTCATCACCCGGTGGTTCTGATGTTAGCATATGCTGCAAAACAAGGTGTGTGTGTGTGTGTGTGTGTGTGTGTGTGTGTGTGTGTGTGTTTGTTTGAGAAAAAAAAAAAAACGAGAGAGAGAGAGAGAGAGAGAGAGAGAGAGAGAGAGAGAGAGAGAGAGAGCGAGCAATGGGTAATTATTTAGTTTCCCCATGTAAGGGTCAAGAGTAAAAGTTTGTGCATCCCATGTTTTCTGAACTAATACCCTAACTTATATCATTCAAATTCTTTAATGTATAATATGGATTAACATTGTGCAAAGAAATATCACATCCTTTTATTTTCTTATCTTATCCTTTTCATTGTGACCCAACTCAATGTAAATATAAACAGAAAAAATATTGCAGACTAAACTGTTCCCATGTTGCCACTTGAACCTGACCTGGATTTATACAGTAGTGTGCCTCTTGTGACTTTTTACTATTACAATCTTAATACACAGTAAAATATTTTTTTAAATTTTTTATATTACTGATTAATTGTGAAACCAATCACTTGTATGTCTTCCCTCATCACATCCATAAACCTACCCTTGGTTTTTTTTCTTTTCCTCCTGCCTTGTGGCTTCATCCTCAGCATCTTTCTACAGATGTACTCCATGTCCCTTCTTTGCATGGACCAAAAC